>NC_031967.2:35174983-35225645 GCF_001858045.2 Oreochromis niloticus
TCCAGTCATGCTATTGTTACGATGTAGCAACGCTGGGATTTACCAAAGGGCCGACGATTTTATGGTCACACTTCTCAAAACTGTAGCACAAATGCACACCAACAACAAACAAAACTTAATAACACACATAAAAGCAAATGCAGTATGCTCTCATTTCAAAATCGGACAGTCAGAAATATATTTACTCCTCCTGTTTTCACTGATATGATGATGACTCTGATGGATCAGTGTAGCCACTCCACACACACACACAGACACACACACATTAAGTTCAAAGCTCACAGAAGTGGCACGCCCAGATACGTCTCTGTTTGAAATTAGAGTTATTGCTGCCAATAGTTTTGGGGGAAATAAACTGATAGAGCATAGTGTCTCGATATTTTGATGATTGACTGTCTCATGACGACATTTATGTCAGGTTTTGTTGGAATGTTTGATGAAACCGATATTCACAAAGTTTAACTTTGAGGACATCATTTGGAGTAAAAACGTGATAAATCCCAGTGTGTCTTATTGCAATACTCAGAATGTTGCAAAATTTTCATAAACCGCATTAATATACTATCATGAGGGAAGTATTGTAATAAGAGCCTATCGTGGGCTGTCTGGGGATTCCCACCTCTAGTTGCCCACTGTTTTTATTCGCTGATCTGCAACATTAACATCCATCAGCACAGCCCCAGCAGGTAGCCAGTGTAAACACAGTGATTCAAGTCATGATATTTATTGAAGGCTGTGGGAGTGCTGCTGTGGGGCTAATTTGGAGCTAACCTCTTTATGTTTCCTTTAACAAGGTGATTCTCTTCAGTATTACTGGTCAAGAACTGCACACAATCCCTACTGTGTGTGTGTGTGTGTGTGTGTGTGTGTGTGTGTGTGTGTGTGAAATCAGTTACAAGAGTAAAGCAGCTCATGTTACATGTCAGGGCTCTAGACTAACTTTTGCCAGGGTTGCACTGGTTTGCCTAACTTTGGGCGCACCCAAATTTTTCAACTGCATCGCTTAACACTGCAGTGTTACATGTGCACTTTTTGGGGGGAAATTGCTGTCCATATAAGCAATATTGATTTGTAAATGATTGACTAACGATCTTGTCAACCCAAAGTTCTTTATTTGGAGCACAGTTCCACAAGAAAGACAAGTTACTGAAAAGTCCTTGTGCTTAAAGTGCTTTGGGACTCTTTGGCAATATTGTAGACAATGTTAAACTTAATCATCATCACGGCCTCCTCTGATTACCTGTTTGCTGCTGCCTGCCACTAAAAGGCAGTGGGAGAGGGGACACCACTTCTGTCCACCTAAGCTACTCACTGGAGATGGGTATCGTCACTGATTTCGATAATCCATTCGATTCCGATTCACAAGGTCCTGATTTGATTCGATTAAGTTTTGCCTCAGACACTCAGAAATATTATTATTCTGATCATTTATCAGTACTGATACATGTGAGACTTCATCAGAGGTGAGCATCACAGCAGATGCCTTTGTGTCAAAGTAACTGAGGATAAAACACAGAAAACATGAAGGAGAGAGAGAGAGAGAGAGAGCTGTGCAGGAAGTGTGATTTTTATCGTGGTGGAAGCAAAACAGCAAAAGTAGGAGGAAATTAATGAGCACATTTATCAAATGTGCATCGCAGTTTGGATCTTCTTTTGCTGCTGGTTCAGTCAGTTTTGGTTGGAAACACAAAGCGCGGACCCGCCTACGCATCAGAATCAGTGAGCTGTCGGCTTTCAGCCCCGACAGCGTGTCCGTGTCGTCGGGTGAGAAAGCCGAGGAAGAGAAAGCTGATTCTGATGCGTCAGGTCCGCGCTCTGTTTACGTCTTTGTGTGGAATCCGTGTACCTGCTCTCATTTGCTGTTTGATGGTTTGTGAGCTTTAACCTGAGATTCTGGCGTTTCTGACAAAATACATTTATATTTAAAAGTCGATTCAGGATTTAATCAATTGATATCGCTTTATTCAAGCTACTCACCTCACTCTCTCCACCTGCACAGTCAGAGAGGTCCCGCCCCTGACTATCTCTGATTGGTTTAGACCACGATATGGGCATAATGTGTCTGTTGTTGACCACACAGAGACTTTCAGAGTTGCAGAGACTTTGCAGAGTGATGGAGATGGTGGTCCAGGTGAAGTCGTCTGAGATGTCACCTCCAGGAACTTGATGTTGTTAACAGTCTCTACTGTGGAGCCGTGGATGCTGAGTGGTGTGTGGTTGAGAGAGTCTCCCTGAAGTCAACGTCATCTCCTTGGTCTTGTCCACATTCAGTGACAGGTTGTTCTCATTGCACCAGAACGCCAGCTGTTGAACTTCATCTCTGTACGCTGACTTGTCGTTGCTGCTGATGAGTCCAACCACGGTTGTGTCATCAGCAAACTTGATGTGGTTAGAGCTGTGTGGAGCGGTGCGTCGTGTGTCAGGAGAGTAAACAACAGTGGGCTGAGAACACAGCCCTGAGGAGCTCCTGTGCTCAGCCTGATGGTGCTGGAGAGGTTGTCACCATTTGGATGGACTGAGGCCTCTCTGACAGGAATCTAGTATCCAGTTGCAGAGAGAGGTGCTCAGTCCCAACTTGCTGAGTTAGTTTTTGGGGATAATGGAAACCCTCTGTTGTTATTGTCACAGCTGCCGAGGCAAGCCCTGTGGTGTTTGTGGAGAAAAGGACCCAAAATGCAGGCAAAGGCTGTGATGTGAGTGAGCGTTTATTTACAAGTGACCGAAGTGGCAGAAACTGGGAACGAGGAATGAAAGCTACCAAAAAACCTTTACCGGGAAAACTAAAGACAAACCTGAAAACATGACACGAGACGCAGAACGATGAACAAAACACCATCAAACGCAGACGAGCAACAAAGAGCACAGACCGACACTCACTATAAATACACACACAAGGTAATCAGGCAATGAAGCACAGCTGACCTAATTCACGTGATGCAGGAAGACACAAGCTAAACACAGAAATAACAGACATAGACCATCAAAGTAAAACAGGAAGTACACAGTTTTACAATCACTCACTCAAGGACATGAACAAAACACCGGGAGAGCGCGCGGGCAGGTATAACAAGACACAAGAACCAAAAACCCTAAGGACTGATACAAATCAGAAGAAACTAGAATATAACAACAATAAACTCAAAACGCTGGTCAGCGACCCAGGACCATAACGGTTAGGATGTTAAGCATAAATTCTCAGAAAGTCAGACTTTGCTGCACATGTTGCTGGCAATGACTCCAGAGGACTCCCTCTCAGTTCAGAGAAATGTGGTGGACTGAGGTGAATTTGCTGAGCCGTGCTTTCCCCCCTCGATTCTAGAGTCAAATGTGAGGCCATCTGTCTGACAGCTAAAGCTTGGTTCAAACTGGCTGCTGCAGAACGACAATGACTTTGCTTTTCATAACTGACATGTGTTCAAAAGCATTTTATGATAACATCAAATACAGTGCTGTTTTTGTAGTGTTTTTGTAAAGTTCAAGACTGCGATGGTGCTTGATGATCAAGTGTGAAGACTAACAGGTGAAGGGGAATATTTGATGCTGCGTCACTGTGGTTAGATGTGTGGTTGAATGAAGACTTAATCTGACACCATCGAGTAAAACGTCCAAGGAAAAATGGTTTTAAATGTGCTGATATGACTTTCATCCAGATGTAAAGAGAGACTGAAAAACTATTAAACGACTGATAGATGATCACCATTAATATCAGTTAAAACAGCACAACAGTGACTGAGAGCACACAGAAGATCACATTAGTTATTTTCTGTTTGTGTTCCTGTCATGTTTTAAACACAAACGTTAGAGATGTCTTACAGTATACAGCAGTCTAATGGTCCTGTGTGTGTGTGTGTGTGTGTGTGTGTGTGTGTGTGTGTGAGTGAGAGAGAGTCGTCTTTTATCAGTATTGATGGTGTTTAAACAGGAAATTACAATCACAATGTAACTGAAGTAGCTTTGAGTGGTTCAGTCATTCAATAGTAGATTAGCGTTAGTTTAGTGTCATTGAGCCACTGAATGAGTCCATTGAGCTTCAGCTGGCAGACAGCCTGATATTTATCCCGTCTCATGTACTGATCAGTTGTCTGACAGTTTTGTTGTGAATGCAGTGTTAGTGAGTGTAGAGAGTGGGAGAGACCAGGCCTCACTGTTGGGCCATCACTGATGTTATTATAACAGTCAGAACAAAATGCCCATGGCCTGAATTTAAAAGTGGACTCCAGATGACTGATGCCCTCAGTTTGCTCCACTTTCAGTTACATTCAGCTCTCATATTATCACTGAATGAACCAGTAACCCTTACCAGCAAAGTCCCAGATTCAGAGACCTACGTCCTGACTGTAAACTGCTGCTTGAACAGTGCTGATCATTTTAGTGCAAATTTGGCAGCAGGTCAAAGTTATGTCTGTGTGAGGGACTGAAACCTGCCTGGTTACACAGAAACTTCCTTTGATAGTTCTTATGATACACAGTTTACTCCACTGTAGGTCTTATTGGTCTGTTTCTACACATTAATGCTGAAATAAATACTTGCCCTTCATGGTGATAATGCAGGCTTTTAGGGGCAGCCAGTTTAGGCAGAGCTGGCTGGATGTTTATATTTGTTCAGAGATAAATGCTGGAAGGAGTGTGTGTGAATTTCTGTGTAACCTAATAAAGTGTTCACATCTTCCCTTTTTTTCTTCTTCGTCTCTGTTCAATGACTTGAATGTGAACACTTCCGCTATGACCAATGCTGAGATTACTCAGCAGTTGCTGTTTTTAGACCTGTGACTTTAGTTGCAGTATTTAGGAAATCTTTTCACTTTTGACCTCTTTGTTTATTACGCAGGTACGCTGGATTCTTCTGATACTCACTTAATGTGTCCCTGGTGTCCAACGGTCGACATCTGGTAAGAAATCTTTCTCTCTTTTGATGAACTGCCCTTTTCTTTCTGTCAGTGAAATGTGTAATACAAAATCCAGCATTGATCATAAAGGTTGTAAAGCAGGTGACATCTTTTTGCCTATTGATTGATTGCTCTGAGATTTAAATTTAGGGGGTTACAGCCTTAAAGTTTTATCAGGATATATCAACAAATTTGTGATATTATTCACAACAATATAGGAAAAAATACTGAATAAAATGTGTCGTTAATTCAAAAAAATTAACAACACACTTCTTTGTTTGAGTGTGCATTTGTTGACGCTTGGTTCACATATCACTGCCTGCTTGTTTCTCTTTGCTCACACACTGTCACAGTCTGGATGTTATCAGTCTAAAGTTTAGACTTAACATAGTTTAGAGTCTAAACTAAGCTTCAGGTTCCAGCCTGCCTCGAAGACGAGGAGTGTGAGCCAGTGCACGTGACTGACACCATCAAATATATTTAACCAGTTACTCCATTCATTTTACACTCATGCATAGTTCATTTGCTTTGAGTTACACTCACCGGTTCTGTAGTAAATCCCACACAGTCAGTCTGGAGTCATTAATTACAGAGAAATTTTCAGAGTTTTCATCTCAGAAAATTAAGAACATTATTTTAGGCTTAGAAAGCTGCAATTTTACTGCAGAATTTCAAACGGTGCAACATTTAAGAAGTTTCGTCTTCCTTTCTCTGTTTCTTCTTTCAACATTTCTTTGTTTCAGTGAACACTGGAGGGAAAGTTATTTGCATATACTATAGACACACTATTGATGGATAGGAATCTTTCACAGTTTGAACATCACGTTAACATAAAATTGGTCAGATTTAGTGACATTTTGAACATTTACTAAGTGCTGTGCGGCTGAGTGAGTTCAGTGTGTTCATGCATTACCTCTTTGTTGTGTGCTGGCACATACTGTGCATTCACACACAGTTAAAATGTGGTTTTATTTGCATAAACTGCTGAGGAGCATCAGTTCATTCATGTACAAGTAAACACAAAACCCCATTTGAGTTTTTATCTGATGCTGCCTGCATATTAACTGATGAGGGTTTCTCAGCAGCCTGACATCAACTTCAGGACTGATTGATTAATAATACTTTATTTATCCTGAGGATCAACCGAGGATGATCCTCTTCTTAGTATCATAAAGGACGGGTACTCGAGAGGGGATGTTTGATAAGTCACAGTGAGTGAGTGACAAATGCAGGGTTGATACACGGGTTAGTGTGAACTCCTGGTTTTCCCCTGATTTCTCTCTTACAGTCTCATATATAACACTTCAGAGACGGTGTAGTTCTGCAAATAGACACATGCACTATTTATAATGCAAACCATCTTGTACAGGAAGTGGCTACAATCTAAAAGATACTCGCTGTACCGGATTTGTTTCTTCTTCTCCTCCTCCTTCTTTTTTCTTCAGACCTGAGACTTGTTTTGTAATTCACTTGGCTGGTGTGCTTAGTTTGGGGTGCTAGTGGCACTTTATTGTTGCAAAAATGACTGAATGATTTGGTAACTTAACAAAAATAAATAAATACACTTTGCAAAACTTCAGAAAGTCAGAAGAATTTAAAAAATTGCACAAAAAAACTTCCTCTGAAGCAAAACATGAAGAAACAAGTGGTGGTTCAAGACTTTTGCACAGCACTGTGTAACTGTATAGCTGTACTCATAAATGCCCCACTCGTTCCAGGGTGTTGAAGTGTGCATTTGTTGACACTTGGGTCATATATCACTGCCTGCTTGTTTCTCTTTACTCGTGTCATCACAGTCCGGTTGTTATCCACGGTGTGTGTTTGCCTCAGGCAGTGAAAACAAGAATTTACATGAATCACTGTGATATAATTATGTAAATACGATGGGTTAGTGCACAGTAAAGGCAGTGATTGTGTGTTTTGCTTTATTTGACTGAAATCTGGACTTTTAATTTTTTTTCCTGTTAAACCAAAAAGCTTAATATGCTCATGTAAATGTGGAGGAAAGTAGATGAACATTGATCTCTCAGTGCGTTAAATCTGACTCAGCTGAATCTGAAAGAGTCTGCAGCCCCACAGTGGTGCTGCCTGCATCTAGTGCAAAACATGCTTATACAACCACGTAAGGTCATCCAGGACAACAGTGTAATGTGCAAACAAAGAGAAATGAAACTATAGGGATTCAATTCTCAAGTGTGTACCACCTGTTTGCATTACATGGCTCAACAAAACGTGAAACCTCAGCAAACTCTTGATTGTGTTTTTCCACTTTTATCTTTGATTCTGTTTTTTTTGTTTGTTTGTTTGTTTGTTTGCTCTGTGCACTCTCACTTGAACTTCTTTCACATCTACTTCAGTCTACTTTTGACTTGACCTACTTCAGTGCTTAATAAAGAACATAACAAATACAGCAGCAGAAGCAGCACTGGCACTGATGAGATTAGTGCAGGATTCAATGATCTGTGCATCCTGTTGCTGTTCATTTAAAAGGCTGAAGCAGGACGTGTTGTCTTCAGTCAGTGACAGCATTCACGTTGCTCTGTCACCATGTACCCACATCCCTGTAATCAAAACAGTGTAAACCAGTTTAAGGTTCCAGCCTGCCTCAAAGACAGGGAGTGTGAGCCAGTGCACATGACCGGCACCATCAAATATACTTAACCAGTTACTCCATTCATTTTACACTCATGCATAGTTCATATGCTTTGTGTCACACTCACCAGTTCTGTAGTGAATCCCACACAGTCAGTCTATGTACACTGTAAGGATCTTTTCAGTGTGTCTGTCTGGAGTCATTAATCAGAAAAACCCCTTTAGTCACTTGAATTTTCAGCTTTGATCTTAGAAAACTGTGAAAACCATCTTAGGTCTTGTTTACAGTTTAGGAAGCTTCAGTTTAACTCGACAGCTTCAGACAGTGAAACATTTTAACAAGTTTTGCTCTTCCTTTGTCTGTTTTTTATTTTTTATTTTTTTTACTTTGGGGATGTCGAATATACAACTTCAAAACATCTTCAGAGCTCTTTGTTTTACTTTTAACCAAAAACTGTGGAGTTACAACATGAAACATGTTTAAACACCACATCAAGCATTCTATCCATTATTCCATTGATTAATCGAGTAATAACATTTGTCTTATGAGCAATGATAAATATTCAAAAGGGAAAAAAACTGAGAATACACAGTACGTCTCTCTCTCTCTCTCTCTCTCTCTGAAAAAAGTGGGAACATCTGCATGAACTGAGTCATTCAGAAATTGCAAAGCGAGATTATTTGTGATACTTTCACAACTCCTTCTTCTTCTTTGTGCTCCACAGAATATTCTGCCACCGTCCGTCTGTGGTTTTCTCTCAATATCCTGTTTTTAGGTTCGTGTGAGCCTTTTTTGCAGTCATGTAGACATTGGTGGAGTCTTTGTAAGAGAGAAACGTGTGTGGTTTTTTTCTGTTCTTTCTGTTCACGTTCTGCATCCATGCAGCTGGTGCTTACACTCCCCCGTCCTTTACAACATATTCATCCGTTCAGTATTGTCACCTCCACTTTTTTCTTCTTTTCAAGGATTTTACTGGCTGGAGCAATTTTCTCTCAGGAAACCAACACAAACTGGGATAAATGTAACTACTGTTGCTGATTACTTACTTATTGATTATCGTACTGTTACTTAAGCTTGCTTTGAGCTCTGTGTGGTGTATTTTTTTGAAAAATGAAAAACAACAACACGTCTTAAACTGCCAAGACAAATAATGAAAGTTTGACTCACACTTTTGTTTTTACATCATGGCTGAACTACCCTTAAACGTTTTTTTTTTTTTTAAACCAAAACCAAATGACACAGTGTTGTATCTTTTATCTACCTGCACTGTGACACTCTGCGGTGTTGTCATGGCCATTTTTAATGTTACTGTTTGCAGGTAGAGAAGTTAAGATGGAGAAATGGGAAAGTCTGTTTGTTCATGTTGTTTGTGTGAAGAAGAAAAATCAGCATTTGCAATAAAACGCTGTTGATATAAGTACAGGTTGTTGTTAGTCTCTGGTTGAGTGCAGTGTTTTCTACTTTGCTTTCTGATTTTTCACCCAAGCAGAAATAACAAGAATGAACTATGTTATTATAAATGTATAAACTTCATATTGTTAATAGAGTTTTGATTATTATATGCACTAGTTTTGGTCACAAGTTTGGGTAAAAGAACTTTAAAAAGCTGAACTTTGGGTTTTAAAGTGAGAGCAGTTTCTGAGTGTGTGGCTGTGATCTACCAGATACACAAGGCATGTTGTCCTCCTCAGCTCCCTCTTTCTCTGCATACAGCTTCAGTTTCCACTTTGAGCCACGCACCCATCTAATCTAAACATCACTCCTCATCACTTTGTTATGATGTGTGACAGCAGACACTCAGCAGGTAGGCGGGCCATCCTTAGCTCTCTGTACAGTCTGTTAGCACCAGTGGAGTACTGTGTGCAGTCGATGCACCTGTGCACCGTGTCTTTGTCATGTTTTTGAGGCTGACAGTGAAACTCTGTTGCCGTGTTTCTTTGTGACTAATGCAGTAAAATCTGACTTAGGATAAAAATAATGTGGGAAAACAGTCTGACTGCAAAGCAAGGTTACAGGATAGAGCAAGGTTTTCATAGAAAATGAAGGAATTTGGTACATTTTTCACGAAGCTTGATGCTTTTTGTCTTGCAACAATAATATTTCTGCATCTCTGTATACCATTGTTTAGTTTTCCTGCTGCTTGGTGGCTCAGATTGGAGTGTAACATTGATGCAGATGTTAATTTGTTCAACTTCAGGGACTCAGTGTGTGTTAGTGTTGGTGTATAAGGTGAAATTGGTCCTTACATTTAATGAACATGTTTCTGTGTGTCACAGTTTGGCTTTCACTGAGAGCTTTCCTGGACAGTTTTTATTTATGCACATCTTTTCAGAATGCATTTGTTTCCTGTGTTTCAGCAAGAGCGAGAAAACTATTGTTGAAGGAACAGAGGCAAAACACTCAAATTGTGATTCTCGTTCTGTGTGTGTGTGTGTGTGTGTGTTAATGATTAATATCACTCAAGACCACTTAGAAAATGACAAAGTCTGGCTGCTCTGAAGCAAAATATGAAGAAACAAGGAGTGACACAAGACTTCTCTTCACACTCTATAACTAAACAGCTGTGCTCACAAATGACTCACTCGGTCACATTAAGGTCACATTAAGGTCAAAGCTGTGCTGATCTGCTGTTCTCACTGCTTTTTTGTGTGTTGGTCCAAAGCTGAGCTCTAAGGCGGCTCTAAGCTGGTTTCAGAATCAGATACTTTATTGATCCCTAGGAGAAAATATGTTGGTTACAGTGCTCCAGTACAAACAGTAACAAAACAGACAATACAAGAAGTAAGAAATAGCACAATATATACATACATATAAGTCACTTACTGATAAATATCTGAATAAGAAAGAAGAGCATGTGTAAAAAGGTGTAGCTATTGCAGTGTTTACAGTGTGTTAGGTGGATGAGTTGTACAGGGAAATGGCCACATGCAGGAATGACTTCCTGTGTCGTTCAGTGGTGCTTTTTGGTAATCTCAGTCACTCACTGAATGTGTTCCTGTGGCTAGTCGGTACGTCACGGAGTGGGTGGGGGAAGTTATCCAACATTGTCTTTGTCTTGGACAACATTCACCTCTCCAACACCACCTTCAGAGAGTCCAAGAGGAACCCTCTACTCCCCCAGCATACAACAGCATAGAGGATCGCACTGACCACAACAGACACGTAGAAAATCCTGAGCATTGTCCGACAGATGTTGAAGGACCTCAGCTGCCTCAAAAAATAGAGACGACTCTGGCCATCCTGTAAAGTGCTGTAGTATTTTTAGACCAGTCCAGTTTGTCAGCGTATACTTCGAGGTATTTGTAGTGTGCAGGAAATTCTAGCAGGTCATTAGTCATAACAAGGAGGCTGGCTGTGTGCCTGGTCACCAGTTACAAAGCAAATGGCCTGTAATGGTAAATGGCCTGTATTTATATAGCGCTTTAATAGTCCCTAAGGACCCCAAAGCGCTTTACATATCCAGTCATCCACCCATTCACGCACACATTCACACACTGGTGATGGCAAGCTACATTGTAGCCACAGCCACCCTGGGGCACACTGACAGTACCCCTGACAATTGTCTGAGTGCTCTGGTATTCCTGACAGGCTGTTTAACAACCTGCCATTAATAGCGCAGATGTGGAGACGAGCACAGTGCTGCTAATGTTTAGGGTCCATTGAAACTCTGTGGACAGAAGTAAGATCAGCTCAGATTTGTCCTGTATCCATCCTTCACACCAACTGGTCACCAGCAGCCAGCTGAGGAAACAAAAGGCACACTTACAGTCTAAGCTTTGGTTTCCCACTAATGTTAGAGTTAGCCTCACTGCTACAGTGTCATGTTGCTGTCACAAGGAAGCCACAGGGATCCTGCACTCACTCTTCATAGAAAGTGACTGTGGTAAATTAGTGGTTCCAGTTTTCATAATAAGCTCCTTGAAAGTTGTCAGTCTGTTTCACTGTGGTGAGACTTACCATAGTCCTACTCATACCCAAGCACCCTGCTTTAAATGTGGTTGTCTGTGCTGGTCGGCCTGCATGTTTCTCTGTATTTGACAAAGTGGTTTCTGTTTGTTCTCTGTTACAGCAGCCATGATGGATGCTCTGATGCTGATGGAGAGACGTGATGTCAGCCAGGATTCACCTTCAGGGAGGGCAGGAGGGGCTGGATAGTGAAAGGTGAGCAGAGCTGGAAGGATGGTGGACTGTGTGGTTGGGTGGAGGATACAGACGATACAGTCAGATTCAATATAAAGCAGGTGGAGCTTTGACAGCAACCACACAGACCCAAGGAAATAATCTCTGGATGATTTAAATGAGACTTTAACTTGTTTTAGTCACATTTGTGATCACTGTGTGGTTCCTGTCTTATTGTACTGTGTATGTGGAAGAATACCTGAGTGAAAGTTTAAGGTTTATGATGAAGTGTGAATCTGTTTAAATGCAGCCTACGGCCACAGCAATGTTACATCATCACCTACAGTTGGTTGAATTGTGGCTGATTTAAAAACTATAAAAGGTAGAAAGCTGAGTGCAACACTGCTGGCGCTCTCAGCTTCACAGCACCTGTGAGGCTCACCGCTCTGGTGTTTAAAGAACTGTGACATTTGCCAAAACGCCAGCTGACTATAATTACAACCCTGCTTATGCACATTCTCCTGTGTGTGTGTGTGTGTGTGTGTGTGTGAGAGAGAAAGGAGGGTGGTGCCATTGAGTAAAGTGTTTTTATTTCTGTAAGTAGTCTAATTCATGGTTAGTACCACATTAACCAGCACCAGCTGTTTACAGTCATTTATTGTTCTACTAAAGCCTGCTGAGGGGAAGCTTTAGAGCAGAGAGAGCCACATACAGCCCACTTTGATGTAAAGTGGGTTAAATCACGGCAACTTTCCTCTCTGCCAGTGTGAAGTGTTTACCTATAACACCATCCTAGTCTTGTTGTGTTTTTTCATGCCAGTATGGAAGCTTTTATCTCTGAGTTGATCAGCGCACATAACAGGAAAAAATGACTGAATGTCTGAGTTTGACTTTTGCTCTGAGAGTCAGCAGCAGGATTGGGTGATGTCCTTCCAGTCATGCTATTGTTACTTTGTCACAACGCTGATGACTAAAGGAATAACCAAAGAGCTGACTATTTTATGATTGCACTTCTCTCTCTGTAACAGGTAAAATGTAGCACAAATGAACACCAACAAACAAACAAAAATTAATAAAACACACACATAAAAAGCAGTCACAGTATGCTCACATTTCAAAATCTGACAGTCAGAAATATATATGCTCCTGTTGTTTTCTCTTGTATGATGATGATTCTGATGGATCAGTATAGCCACCACACACACACACACACACACACACACACACACACACACACACACACAAACTTCACGCCCATTTATGACTTTGTTTGAAGTTAGAGTTATTGCCGTTAGGTTTGGGGGGAAAGAAATTGATAGAGCAAAGTATCTAGATATTTTAATGATTGACTGTTTCATGGCAACATTTATGGCAGATTTTGTTGACAGTGTTGGTGTGTTTGATCGTCTCTGTAGCACCCTCAAGGATGGACGTACGCACGATGTAGTTATAGAACAGGGTTTATTCTGGTCTTGGCAACCCGTGAGAACTGCTCACGGACAAACAATAAGACAAAAACATCACATAAAAATGCGCTCTTGTACGTAGTATCAATCAATCAAAAATCCTTAATTACAGAAAATAAAACATTTAAAGACACAAACCTCGTGAGCTGACATCCAGGAGGTGCTAAATAGTCCTTTATGGCCTTATCCTCCATCTTCTTTCTCAATTATTTCCACTCTTTAAACGATATTTTCTCCATGTGTGGAGCTAACTGTGAGCTGCAGCATGCAGACACCATGTGCGCTAGCAAAAGGAAAAAGTGGCTGGGTGGAGACCCAAACAGCAAAGCTGTACCCTACACAGTTCACCACCAGAGGGCGCAAAGGAACAAAATCCAGACATACAGCTTAACAAACATCAAATGCAACAAACATCAAATGCAAAAGACCGTTACAGTCTCATTTTAGTGCAAAAAAATAGCTGATCTGACTGGATGAAACAGATAAAGTTTAACTTTGAGGACATATTTTGCAGTAAAAGCGTGATAAATCACAGTGTGTCTTATTGCAATACTCAGAATGCTGCAAAATGTTTATACATGTGTGCTGCAACACATAGTTCAGTCATGTAGTTTTCTTTATTTGAATTTCAGGAATCTCTCTCCAGATATTTCACTGGTGATTATTTTTAATTATAATGAGGTGATGATTGTTATTCATTGTAGTTCAAGCTGTGGTGGAAAAAGTGGCCAGAAATGCACAGGAAGGATTGTCATTACTGAACAGAATTTTTAGCCGTCTTTTCCTGTGCTGAGTCACACGTGCTGTCATGAAACTTGTTAGACCACAAACATCTGTAGTGTTTCTCATTTTCTCCCTGAGAACTGTGGATACTCTGATGTTTAATCGAAGTCTGATCAGTGGGTTAGTTTGATCAGAAATGTTCTTGCTTTTTCTTCTTTGTATACTTTGAACTAATGAAAAAATGAATCTGGTGCTCACACTGTCTGTGCAGTCTGCCAGCAGCGTGTCAGTAAAGAGCAGTAAGGGCAGTTTATATTGAAGAGAAACAATGATGGAGTGACTGAGCGCTCAAAGTGCCTGTTAGTGTTGGTGTATGAGGTGAAATAGTCCCACTTAATTTCAGTTTTCTGTGAGTCACAGCTCAGCAGCATGAGGCGTTTATTTATCCCTAACAGTTTTTATGGAAGTAGATGTTTTCAGATTACATTTGTTTCCTCAGTGATTTAGCCAGAGAGGGAGAGCTGGTGTTCTGACTCATGCTGTAGATGAGTGGCTCTACGAGTCCACAGCGTTGGCTTCACTCAACTATGAAGGCAACACTGTGTAAAGAAGTGCTGTCTGTTGTTCAGGGAGGTTTACAATAAAGTGTGGCTTGTGGTGGGTTGTGTTGTGGAAAGTAGTTCATGTTACATTTGCTGTGGATCAGGATGCAGCAGGTATCTTAACACTCAGATCACAGCTGTGGGTCACATATGCAGTTTGTAGTTCTGTTCCTGGTGAACTCTGCATGAACTCCCAACCATTCAACAGTCTTCTGTGTCCAGTGGGTAGTGGGTGAACACCCCTCACTGCATGAATTACTCTCAGCAGTCAGGCCCTCGTCCTCCTTCAGGAAGGCCAGGTTCATGTCTGCTCCTGCTGAGATCTTTGTGTGTGATGCTGACTCGTCTCCTTTGGGCTTGAAGATTTTTCTCGAGGCTTCTGCAGCAGTAAATCTTTCTGCTCTGGTCTGTTAGCCTTATTCACTGTAATCATTTATAATGTTGTTATTAGGCGTGGGAAATTAGTTTAAAAACCCAAACACGATTCACACAGCTTCCCATTAACCTCAGCACACCAAACAACCAGTTCTTATATTAAAAAATGGAGAAGAAGGATCAACAAATTCATGGCTTAAAAATATCACAACAGAAATTCTTCTTTTCTTTTCCACTTTCTCCACTTTACTCAGTTTTTTTGAGGAAACACTGCACACCAGCTGAGATCTGTACAAACAAACAGGACAAGGCTCACTGTAAAAGAATAATTTTAATATAAAAACATATTCAGCTGGATGGATGCCAAAAGTGTACCTGAAGGACAGGAATTTACAGCCACTTTTGGCATCCATCCTGCTGGTGCTTACCCTGCCCTGCCGTCACTCTCCACTTTTCCTTTTTTTTTTCTTTTCTTCTCTGCATACAGCTTCAGCTGGAAATTGAAAAGTTAATAGAAAATTTGGTAAATAAAAGATAGAAACAAAATAAAGTTCATCTAAAGAAGGGTTACTGGAAGAAAAGGAATGTATGATTGAAAGAATCATATATTTCTCCTCCAAACTGGAGCATCTGTTGTTTTGCTTATTTTCCTTACTTTCCAAATGACCCACTGGGCCACATTAAGGTCAAAGCTGTACTGATCTGCTGTTCTCACTACTTGTTTTGTCTTTTGGTCCAAAGCTGAGCTCGTTTCTAAGCTGGTTTAAATATTTCCTTCTTCTAGTTTCACAGCATCAGGCCCTGATTGTTGTTCCTCAGTTGAGTTTTCACTCTGAAAACATCAAACACTTTAGATTCACACGTGTTTGTTTGTGTGTTGCAGGAGTTTCACTCTGACTCCTGACCTCCTCCTTGTGCTTCTGTGGCTGTGTGGCAATAAATTGGTCACCGTGGCAACCAGTTGGATGATTGATAGTTCATATTATGTCACATCTGGTGTCCTGTGTAAATATGAATGAACGGTGATTAAATTAAACAGATAAAATGTATTTTTCTTTTTTCCAGTGTTCACCATCACTCTGCTCTGCAGCTGGTCTCCTTTTCCACTTTGCGGTCACTTGATGTTGAAGAGGTGAGTGTGTTAGAGGAAATGTTAATGTCAGGTTTAGTCTGTATGCACTCAGAGGTCATTTGTACCTGTTGCTGCTGCTGTGGTTGTAATGATGTAAACCCTGATTGGTTGGATAGTTTGAGTGAAAGCTTTACTGAGGCAAAGCAGAACAGCTGCTGATCCTGAGCTACTCTTACAAATGAAAGTTCAGTGAAGATCATATCCTCTATTGGACCTGACTGAACAGCCAGAGCCTGATGTTCTCTACAGTCATGGCCAGAAGAAGCTCCAGTGTCAAAAATGAATCACAAAGCTGTTTATTTTGTTGTTGTTGTATATTTACACTGTAATAAAAAGTATGTAAAGTGGTGATCTGTGTTGGGGTCCTTAATGCTGACTGAAAATAGTTTGTGACTTCTTAATGAAAAGTGCCTTTAAAACTCTTTATTTAAATAAACAGAAAATATGCTTTTAAAAATATGACAGGGAGGGTTTTATGGAAATAATGTAGGTGTATTATTTAGCTGGATCTGAAAAGCCTTATCAGGTGATTAATTGAATTCACCCTGTTTTGTGAACTTTGTGTAGATTTTCACCCTTTTTATTTTAAAGCCAATAAATGTCTCACCTTTTAATTTGACTTTGTCTCTGTGTCCTGAATTTTGTTGCGCTGTCAAAAAAGTGTTGGTCATTTTGCAACATGAGCATTATTTTGTCTTTCCTGAAGGAATATTCAGGAAATGAGGATTAAAGCGAGCTTGTCTGTTCACTTCCTTTTGATTCATGAATAGCCTGGATCAGGTCCAGACACACAGTCTCCCAGTGTGTAACAGCCTCATGTGTTTCCTGAACCATTTGCCTCCAATAACCTTTGTCTTTGCTGGGCTACACTGGGAAACTCCACCCTGACATTCAAAGGGAAAAAGAATCTTTCTTGTGTGTGTGGCCTAATTTGTCAGCAAATAAAACCTCTTACATCCATCAGAGATGCTGGCTGTAACCTCATGTTTGAGATCGTTTCTCCTCCTGATTAACAGCTGTTAAATTACTGTCTGTTTGTATCTTGAGTGAGGACCTCTCCCTGTCTAACATCACCACATCGCTGGCCAACGAGGCTCAAACTCTACTTCCTCGGAAATTGACGACAGTATGAGTACCACCTGCCGTCATGTGTTCCTTCTACTACGCATTTTTGTTTATATATGAATGAGATTTACAGCTTTAGCAAGGACAAGCTTGCCAAGAAAACATACTGAAAATGGCAAACTTTACATGTGCCTGTCCATATTTGATTCTTTAAAATGTTTTCCCATTAAGTCTAAATGTTTCAGAACAGATTCCACATGTGCAGAGGCTCGTGGAAGACAATCTGAGGGACTTCCTCTTTCGTTAAGTTGAGCACAGCCACAGATCCGCTGGCTTTTTCTTTTCTGTGAGCTCTTTTTTTTTTATGCCCTCTGTACATGTAAGGACAATCTCTATTAGCATACTGAGGGACTTCTTCCTTCATCCAAGTCTAACCACAGAACCGCTGCTACCTCTCACTATGACTGAGCTGTGGCTTTTCCATTCCTGTGTCTAATGTTTTTTTTTTTAAAACTCTGTCAGTCCATCACCACCTCATCCTACAACCTATAATGTGAAATTAAAGCTAATAAGACGTTTATAAATTGGTTATTTCCTCTTGGCTTAACCAGGCTTCAAACTTTACCACTACCAACTGGACAGCTGTCAATAAATCAATAAAATACAAAAGTGTGTGTGTTTGTTTTTCTTCTTTACAGTTTAAGTTACTGGTGTGGCAACATATTGTACAAAAAAAGTTGCAATTTATACTTTAAGTACATACCGGCGATACAACCATAAACAGAAAATGTGGAGAGTATTTTTTTCCAACAGGACACCATAAACTGTGTGCCGATATGTTTCCCTTCTTCTTGCTCACTTGCTTTGCTTGACTGAGCGGACTTCCTGTTCAATAAAGTTTTTTCCAAAATAAAGCCGTTTCTAAAGCGCATTACTTGGAGCAACCACATAGGGCGCTGTAAACAATAAGTAACAACTGACTGAGAATGATATTTTAGTGACACAACATTTTACAACTTTTAGTGATAACAGAACATGAAGTTAGACACGATAGGAAGACATGGAGACACTAATGAGCATCTCCAAGTAAAACAACCAGTTTCTTTATTTAAAAAATTATGTTTATTTCATTCGTTATTCTTTATTATTATTATTATTATTATTATTGGTAGTAGTAGTAGTAGTAGTAGTATTATTAATGGGCAGTAGGGTAATTTCCTCTGGAGCATCAGGTGACCTTGTAAAGCCATTTGTAGAGATGTGCTGATCTGATGACTGATCATTATTGGTGGTGTGGCGTCCGTTTAGTTGGGCTCCGGTCTCTTCATCTCTTGTTTCTCTCCTCCGTTTCCGGCCCAAGAGGAAAGTCAGAGGACCAACGATCCCAGATGTTACAGCTGCTGTTACAAGGACTGTGATCACTGTGATCCATGTCCTATCAGAGGACTCTGATGGCTGTGAGGACAAGAAGACAGAAACCAGGCATGTTAGTGAGTGTGGTTTGTGCGAAGGTTTCAGCCAGCGTAAATTTAAACAGAAAACCAAAAACACAAATGTTTCTGTGCAGTTATGTTATCTACTATCAGTCTCTGCTTCCAGGGAAACGTGTCATAATTAAAAATGTCCCCTTACACACAAACACAAACAGACAATGAGCTCCACCCGTGAAGTGAACTGACTGTGCAAGGCATCAAATCCAGGTGTTCGTGGAAAGCCTGCGTGCTGTGATATCACCTCACTGTCCTCCACTCAAACACTGACCCTGCTCTGAAACACTGACTGCAAATCTGAGTTATTGGCGCGTTTAACGAGCCATCAAAGTTTACAGTTCAGTGTGTAGCTATTTAAATGTGGTTGGTGTACTCACCGTCGGTGTGGTTGTAGGCAGAGGTGTGCTACCGGCTGCTGTGGGGACTTGAGGGTGGACTCGCAGGCGGACAGCAGAGCGGTGTCTCTCCCACTTGTCTATGTCACAGTAATAAACTCCTTCATCTTGTTGCTGGACTCTCTTTATGGTGAGGGACAGGTCTGCTTGTCGGTCCCACTCTGATGGTATCGACACCCGGCTTGTGTCAACGTCTTCCCCGTATGTGATTCCCCCTGTTCCATCCAGCTGAAGCACCGCGTTTCCATTTCTCCTCCAGCGCGCAGATTTCACCGACTGGCCCGCGGTGACGGAGCGGCACGGGAGTGTGGCATCCTCGCCCTCGGATACAGCAACTTCAGAGGGGACAAATACTTCCAGCTTGATCGCTTCCAAGTCTTTGCCGTTGCACGTAAACTCGTACAGCCCTTCGTCGTTCAGATCTGCGTTTTCCAGGATGAGAGAGAGCTCTCTTTGTTTCACGCGGTGTGGATGTTGTGGACCGGGTTTCCAGACGTTTTCCAGGAAGGCGACCAGCTGCGTACTGGCATCATTCCTTCGCAGATTCAGTCTTCCCCGTCCCTTCAGGCACTCCTCTGACAGCAGAAACTCAACGTCATCTCCTAAAGGAGCTTGGATCAACTTTCCGAAAACCTCTCTGCATAAAAATAGAAGAATGCACAAAAAGCTCAGAGTCTTCATCCTGTGAATGAGGAGGTAAAGTGTCTAGCCCGTGCGCTACGGGCTTTAAATAAGGAGAACGTTACGTAGGCAGAGGGAGTAACGCTGCCACTGGTGGGCGGTGCCTCTGGTCGCACAGAGCGACAGCTTAGTACCTCGCCCAGGTACCTTGGATTCCTGAATTCCTGATTCCTGAATCACAAAGCTGTTTATTTTGTTGTTGTTGTATATTTACACTGTAATAAAAAGTATGTAAAGTGGTGATCTGTGTTGGGGTCCTTAATGCTGACTGAAAATAGTTTGTGACTTCTTAATGAAAAGTGCCTTTAAAACTCTTTATTTAAATAAACAGAAAATATGCTTTTAAAAATATGACAGGGAGGGTTTTATGGAAATAATGTAGGTGTATTATTTAGCAGTATCTGAAAAGCCTTATCAGGTGATTAATTGAATTCACCCTGTTTTGTGAACTTTGTGTAGATTCACACTTTTATTTAAAGCCAATAAATGTCTCGCCTTTTAATTTGACTTTGTCTCTGTGTCCTGCATTTTGTTGCGCTGTCAAAAAAGTGTTGGTCATTTTACAACATGAGCATTATTTTGTCTTTCCTGAAGGAATATTCAGGAAATGAGGATTAAAGCGAGCTTGTCTGTTCACTTCCTTTTGATTCATGAATAGCCTGGATCAGGTCCAGACATACAGTCTCCCAGTGTGTAACAGCCTCAGTGTTTCCTGAACTGTTTGCCTCCAATAACCTTTGTCTTTGCTGGGCTACACTGGGAAACTCTCCACCCTGACATTCAAAGGGAAAAAGAATCATTCTTGTGTGTGTCGCCTAATTTGTCAGCAAATAAAACCTCTTACATCCATCAGAGATGCTGGCTGTAACCTCATGTTTGAGATCGTTTCTCCTCCTGATTAACAGCTGTTAAATTACTGTCTGTTTGTATCTTGAGTGAGGACCTCTCCCTGTCTAACATCACCACATCGCTGGCCAACGAGGCTCAAACTCTACTTCCTCGGAAATTGACGACAGTATGAGTACCACCTGCCGTCATGTGTTCCTTCTACTACGCATTTTTGTTTATATATGAATGAGATTTACAGCTTTAGCAAGGACAAGCTTGCCAAGAAAACATACTGAAAATGGCAAACTTTACATGTTTCTGTCCATATTTGATTCTTTAAAATGTTTTCCCATTAAGTCTAAATGTTTCAGAACAGATTCCACATGTGCAGAGGCTCGTGGAAGACAATCTGAGGGACTTCCTCTTTCGTTAAGTTGAGCACAGCCACAGATCCGCTGGCTTTTTCTTTTCTGCGAGCTCTTTTTTTTATGCCCTCTGTACATGTAAGGACAATCTCTATTAGCATACTGAGGGACTTCTTCCTTCATCCAAGTCTAACCACAGAGCCGCTGCTACCTCTCACTATGACTGAGCTGTGGCTTTTCCATTCCTGTGTCTAATGTTTTTTTTTTAAAACTCTGTCAGTCCATCACCACCTCATCCTACAACCTATAATGTGAAATTAAAGCTAATAAGACGTTTATAAATTGGTTATTTCCTCTTGGCTTAACCAGGCTTCAAACTTTACCACTACCAACTGGACAGCTGTCAATAAATCAATAAAATACAAAAGTGTGTGTGTTTGTGGGTTTTTTTTCTTCTTTACAGTTTAAGTTACTGGTGTTGCAACATATTGTACAAAAAAAGTTGCAATTTATACTTTAAGTACATACCGGTGATACAACCATAAACAGAAGATGTGGGCAGTATTTTTTCCAACAGGACACCATAAACTGTGTGCCGATATGTTTCCCTTCTTCTTGCTCACTTGCTTTGCTTGACTGAGCGGACTTCCTGTTCAATAAAGTTTTTTCCAAAATAAAGCCGTTTCTAAAGCGCATTACTTGGAGCAACCACATAGGGCGCTGTAAACAATAAGTAACAACTGACTGAGAATGATATTTTAGTGACACAACATTTTACAACTTTTAGTGATAACAGAACATGAAGTTAGACACGATAGGAAGACATGGAGACACTAATGAGCGTCTCCAAGTAAAACAACCAGTTTCTTTATTTAAAAAATTATGTTTATTTCATTCGTTATTCGTTATTATTATTATTATTATTATAATTATTATTAATGGGCAGTAGGGTAATTTCCTCTGGAGCATCAGGTGACCTTGTAAAGCCATTTGTAGAGACGTGCTGATCTCCTGATGACTGATCATTATTGGTGGTATGGCGTCCGTTTAGTTGGGCTCCGGTCTCTTCATCTCTTGTTTCTCTCCTCCGTTTCCGGCCCAAGAGGAAAGTCAGAGGACCAACGATCACAGATGTTACAGCTGCTGTTACAAGGACTGTGATCACTGTGATCCATGTCCTATCAGAGGACTCTGATGGCTGTGAGAACAAGAAGACAGAAACCAGGCATGTTAGTGAGTGTGGTTTCAGCCAGCGTTAATTTAAACAGAAAACCAAAAACACAATAAATGTTTCTGTGCAGTTATGTTATCTACTATCAGTCTCTGCTGCCAGGGAAACGTGTCATAATTAAAAATGTCCCCTTACACACAAACACAAACAGACAATGTGCTCCACCCGTGAAGTGAACTGACTGTGCAAGGCATCAAATCCAGGTGTTCGTGGAAAGCCTGCGTGCTGTGATATCACCTCACTGTCCTCCACTCAAACACTGACCCACTGCTCCGAAACACTGACTGCAAATCTGAGTTATTGGCGCGTTTAACGAGCCATCAAAGTTTGCTGTTCAGTGTGTAGCTATTTAAATGTGGTCGGTGTACTCACCGTTGGTGTGGTTGTAGGCAGAGGTGTGCTACCGGCTGCTGTGGGGACTTGAGGGTGGACTCGCAGGCGGACAGCAGAGCGGTGTCTCTCTGCCTTGTCTATGTCACAGTAATAAACTCCTTCATCTTGTTGCTGGACTCTCTTTATGGTGAGGGACAGGTCTGCTTGTCGGTCCCACTCTGATGGTATCGACACCCGGCTTCTGTCAACGTCTTCCCCGTATGTGATTCCCCCTGTTCCATCCAGCTGAAGCACCGCGTTTCCATTTCTCCTCCAGCGCGCAGATTTCACCGACTGGCCCGCGGTGACGGAGCGGCACGGGAGTGTGGCATCCTCGCCCTCGGATACAGCAACTTCAGAGGGGACAAATACTTCCAGCTTGATCGATTCCAAGTCTTTGTCGTTGCACGTAAACTCGTACAGCCCTTCGTCGTTCAGATCTGCGTTTTCCAGGATGAGAGAGAGCCCACTTTGATTCACGCGGTGTGAATGTTGTGGTCCGGGTTTCCAGACGTTTTCCAGGGAGGCGATCAGCTGCGTACTGGCATCATTCCTACGCAGATTTAGTCTCCCGCGTCCCTTCAGGCACTCCTCTGACAGCAGAAACTCAACGTCATCTCCTAAAGGAGCTTGGATCAACTTTCCGAAAACCTCGCTGCATAAAAATAGAAGAATGCACAAAAAGCTCAGAGTCTTCATCCTGTGAATGAGGCGGTAGTGTGTTTAGCCCGTGCTCTACGGGCTTTTAAAGAAGGAGAACGTTACGTAGGCAGAGGCAGTAACGCTAACGGTGGCAGCACCGCCCACCGAAGAGCGGCAGCTTTAGAGCAGCGAGCAGGTTTTGAAACGGATTGAAACGTCTGTGTGACTTTAATCATGAATAATATAGAGACTTTCTCTCTGTTGTGTTATTCTTTTAGTTGTAGACTACAGCTCTTTGGTCAATACTTTCTGTTTTTAAATGTGCTAATAAATGTTTTGATTTAAATGTGACAATCAGCTGCGTTTTACTTTAAATGCATGCAGTTTATTGTGTTTATTCACTGTAATAAAGATTATTAGTAGAAACGGGTCAAAAAAGGCAAAAGGACGGGAAAAAAGGAAAGTGACGGTTAGCTAGTTTTTATGTTGGACGGTAAAAGGAGGGTAGCCGCAAACGGTTATAAACGTTTGTAGGGGTAGTTTGTGGTTAGTGGCACAGAGACACACACACAGAGAGTGTGTTTTAAGCCGGCACAGAGGGAGTGTGGCTCTCAGCCCTCTGGCTGGGAGCCACACAGAGGGCTCTCAGACAGAGGGCTCTCAGCCCTCTGTCTGAGAGCCCTCTGTGTGGCTCCCAGCCAGCCCTCCAGAGGGCTGGCTGGGAGCCACACAGAGGGAGTGTGCAGAACTGCACTGGAGCACGTCTGCAGTGGGTGAACACACACCTCTGCATGAATTACTCTCAGCAGTCAAGCCCTCGTCCTCCTTCAGGAAGGCCAGATTTCATTTCTCTGCTTACATTTTAATAAATGCAGGGTAATGAACGTGTAATGTGTTGAATTTAATGTAATGGACTGTCAGGGTGTGTCTGCTGATAAGCTGAGCCAATAGAAGCACATCCTGTAGATAAGTAGCTCTAAGATTTACTGTCTCTGCTGCTCTGAACGAGTCCTCTGAGCTTCAGCCGCAGACAGAAACTCAGATTTATCCAGTCAGATTCATCTTCAGGACCTGAGGGAGCAAAGCAGACACAAACTGCAGAATATTTTATTTATTGGTCTGTCAGCACCTAATCAAGCCTCTCTCACCACATATTGTTGAATTGCTGTCTGATTGTGTGAGGCTGTAGCTCCATCTGTCTAATGTTGGTGTAGAGATCATCCTTTCATCAGCTGCTGGGACAAAACCTTAAAGCTCAGATAGAGATAACAGGTGTCACACAGTAACTGTGAGATGAGCTGTATCTGCTGATGGGAGGCTGAGGTGGAGGTGGCTGTGATAAAGGTGCTTAGATTTGCACTGGGAATGACAGCTGTCAGGTATAAGAGTAGTTATATCTGATGGACTGGTTAGTTTGGACTGTAGAGGATTATATTCATTTGATGTTGAGCTGGGAGTGGTGGGAGGATTGTTGTTGTAGGTGTGACAGAGCAGAAGTGAGTGATTGAAGGAGAATAATTAGTTTAATAAAATGTCTTTACATGTCTGTGAAATACTCAGCTTCAAAATAGAAAGCGCTGTCTCACTGTGACATCTGTTAGAGAATAGACTGTATTGATCTCTCAGTGCATTATGTGCTGAGTCAGTTGAATCTGACAGTGTTTGCTGCCACACACTGCTCTAGTGTGTACACATGTTATACGGCCATAAAACTGTGAGAGATTCTGTTCTTGAGTGTTTCATGCAGGCAGATCCTGATTCAGCACAGCTTATAGTTTCTTATTTCCTGATGTTCACAGAGTGTCTTGACTCCACATGTAGTTAGTACTACTACCATAAGGGCTGCACTACAAACCAAGTCCAGCATAGCTGAGCTTTCTTTGCATTAGCTGGCTCATAAAACCTCAGTCAGATATAACAGACATGCTTCAGTCTCTGTTTGCTCTCACACTGAAAGTGATTTCACGTCTCCTTTCACACCTACTTCAGTCCAAAACAATATCAGAGGAACTGTTGATAGAGATCAATAGAATATATAAGAAATACAATAGAAACACAGCAGTGGTGCTGATAAGTGAGTAAGGAGAGTAAGCAGTGCTGCAGACGATCAGTGATGCAGAAAGTCAACAACAAACTCATTGACTCATTGTTGTACTTTCATCTGATGCCTTGTGTGTGCGCACACCTTGTTTTGCATGGCAAACGCTGACAACTCGATGTGTAAAGACTGAGAACAGTTACTGACAGAGGCCACAAACCCATAAACAGAAAAGAAAACACTACCTCACTGTATGTTTAAATGGTTAATGAAAATCTGAAGTCTACTTTTAGCTTTACATGCACAGATCAGCAACACTTCAGACCCTTGAGCAGTTTTCAGGAAGTTAGAACTGAACTCATCTCTATTGTTATTTGTTTAATGATCTTATCAGGTTCATACCAAATAAATAAACTGTCAGTGTTTGAGCTCGGTGTCCTGCTTCTCCCTGATGGTGCTGATTTTTCTTTTCAGCTTGTTTAACTGAGGACTTCAAGGCTTAATGTTAATCCTCTTTAACAGTCTGTGTGTGTGTGTGTGTGTGTGTGTGTGTGTGTGTGGGTGTCAGTGCGATGCAGAGCTGCTCCTTACTGAACCCGACCCTGCAGAGCACTGAGGGCGTCCTGTCCAGCTTCAGGACCACCTGGCAGGAGTTTGTGGAGGACGATGGCCTTGTTTTTTATCTTTAATTTTCATTGTTTTCGCCTCACTTTTATTTACATCAGGGGAGGGTCACTTTGTAATCAACTCAACCTTATTGGCACTCAGCAGCTTCCCTGAGCTTTTTATAAAGAGCAAAGTAAAAAGAGTGAAGGCTGTAAATCTGTACAAACAACAGGACATGGGCTCACTGTAAAAGAATAATTTTAATATAAAAAGAGTAAATAAGTACGTCGAATGAGAATTGCATGGGTATTTCCTTAACGTCTGTTCAGGCTGCAAATGTCTTACAACATATTCAGCTTTTCAGTGTCGTCACTCTCCACTTTTACTTTTTTTTCTTTTCTTCTCTACAGCTTCAGCTGGAAATTCCTGCCATCATGATTGTTTCACTACTCACTGAGTTACTCATACTCATACCGTAGTTTTGTCGGGGCCTATCACCTAATCAGTGCAGTAGAGGAGGGGAGAGGGGAGGGAAATAATGATATTTCTTTGCAACAGAAGCCTCATCATAACATTACAACACATGCAGAAGCAATGACAATAATAATAATGACTGTATTACGGTCTATATTACTATATTATAGCATGTCTTATTATTAAAACGTCTGTGTGACTTTAATCATGAATAATATAGAGACTTTCTCTCTGTTGTGTTATTCTTTTAGTTGTAGACTACAGCTCTTTTGTCAATACTTGCTGTTTTTAAATGTGCTAATAAATGTTTTGACTTAACTGTGACAATCGGCTGCGTTTTACTTTAAATGCATGCAGTTTATTGTGTTTATTCACTGTGATAAAGATGATTAGTAGAAACGGGTCAAAAAAGGCAAACCGAAGGGAAAAAAAAGGAAAAAAGGAAAGTTTTTATGTTGGACGGTAAAAGGAGGGTAGCCGCAAACGGTTATAAACAGTTTTCATAATAAGCTCCTTGAAAGTTGTCAGTCTGTTTCACTGTGGTGAGACTTACCATAGTCCTACTCATACCCAAGCACCCTGCTTTAAATGTGGTTGTCTGTGCTGGTCGGCCTGCATGTTTCTCTGTATTTGACAAAGTGGTTTCTGTTTGTTCTCTGTTACAGCAGCCATGATGGATGCTCTGATGCTGATGGAGAGACGTGATGTCAGCCAGGATTCACCTTCAGGGAGGGCAGGAGGGGCTGGATAGTGAAAGGTGAGCAGAGCTGGAAGGATGGTGGATGATGGCCTGTGTGGTTGGGTGGAGGATACAGACGATACAGTCAGATTCAATATAAAGCAGGTGGAGCTTTGACAGCAACCACACAGACCCAAGGAAATAATCTCTGGATGATTTAAATGAGACTTTAACTTGTTTTAGTCACATTTGTGATCACTGTGTGGTTCCTGTCTTATTGTACTGTGTATGTGGAAGAATACCTGAGTGAAAGTTTAAGGTTTATGATGAAGAGTGAATCTGTTTAAATGCAGCCTACGGCCACAGCAATGTTACATCATCACCTACAGTTGGTTGAATTGTGGCTGATTTAAAAACTATAAAAGGTAGAAAGCTGAGTGCTGCCACTGCTGGCGCTCTCATCTTCACAGCGACTGTGAGGCTCACCGCTCTGGTGTTTAAAGAACTGTGACATTTGCCAAAACGCCAGCTGACTATAATTACAACCCCGCTTATGCACATTCTCCAGTGTGTGAGAGAGAAAGGAGGGTGGTGCCATTGAGTGTTTTTATTTCTGTAAGTTGTCTAACTCATGGTTAAGTACCACATTAAGCACAGCACAAACTGTTTACAGTCATTTATTGTTCTACTAAAGCCTGCTGAGGGGAAGCTTTAGAGCAGAGAGAGCCACATACAGCCCACTTTGATGTAAAGTGGGTTAAATCACAGCAACTTTCCTCTCTGTCAGTGTGAAATCTTTACCTATAACACCATCCTAGCCTTGTTGTGTTTTTTCATGCCAGTATGGAAGCTTTTATCTGTCTCATTGTTAGACCCAGGGAAATAATCTCTGGATGATTTAATTTAGACTTTAACTTGTTTTAATCACATTTGTGATCACTGTGTGGTTTCTGTCTTATTGTTGAACAGGTCTGTAATAATGATGTTAGATCAGCCTTCCCCCAATGACTATAAAGACTTTATGTCCTCAATATGTGCTCATAAAAAACCCCACTGTGAAAAAATGTAGTCAACATCCAGCGATGATGAGCTGTGGACGATGTTTCTAATCAAGAAAAGGAGGAAACGGAGATTCTGGGTTCATCTGATTTTCATGAGCAGGCAGCAGCAGAGAGAATTTCATGGTTTGATCCGGGAGTTAAAGCTTTCGTTGTCACGGGGAATGTAGGAGATAGGACCCAAACGCTGGACTTAGTGGAACGAGCAGTGCATTTATTTACAGTGAGGTAAATGTACACCACACAATAAATCTCCACAGTGCTCCCTTGACTCCCGTGACGTGTCTTCTCCCAAGTGCTGGTATCCCGTGCTCTCTGCCCCTGTGCCTACACACACCCCGTGTGTCCTGCAGTCCTGTGTTCCGCTCTCCTCCTGAGGAAAAAACCACAGACGCAGCCGTTATGGCACCAACTCCAGCAGGCATACACTTAACAACACTTTAAACACTGACATGGAGTCTAACTCAACGATCCTGCACCGGAGGAGGCTCCATCGCTCTGTTAAGTAGCTCCCCTGATGAGCCTGATCAGAAGCAAGTGTGTGGGAACATAGGCGTGACCAGCAGCCGGCAGAACCACACCCATCAGGCCTGCAGGTGGCTGTCCTTCATCCTCCAGCCACACCCGCAGATACACACACGAACACACACCAGCATGGAACACAAGAGCACAGTGCCGCAAACATACATCCACTAATAATAATAATAATGATAATAACAATAAAGGTCCACACTGCTCACGGACCCCGAGTCCCCGGAACCGGGTCCGTGACATTCGTACATGTTTCAGGATGTCAGTGGAGCTGTTGGGGTTTTGTTAGCAGAGTTGACGACGTAGGATCTTTAAATTGATATCACAAGTCTAGTTCAGAGGTCTCTGAAAAGCTTGTGAACTCAAGTTAATATGTGTTTCAGTAGACCTTCCACAAATAACAGGCGATGATGTAAAGTCACTGTGTGGTGTAGAGGCCAAACTAACAAGTCCATCAGATTAATTACTGCTATTCCTGATAGCTGTCAAGTATAAGAGTAATTAATCTGACAGACTGATTAGTTTGAATATAGAAGATTACATTCATTTAATGTTGAGCTTTTCTGTTTTGACTCTGTACTTCTCTCCCTGCATCAAACACATTCACGATGCATTAACTGGTGATTCTGAGCTGGCCGTGGACGTGGGGTTAAATGTGGTTCATCAGCTGCTTTGCAATTTGTAGTTCTGCTAAATTAAACCACCGTCTTGACTGCTGCTGTGGTCAGTGCATCATCTCTAAGTTCACATCAATAATGCTCAAATGTTCACACCGTCATGTGGATGTCTGTGGCGTGTGTGGGATCAGAGGTTTACTTGGGGTTTTTGCTTATTAATAATTGTTCAAAAAATGCCAACACCTTCCAAATCTGTGACTTTCTCTGAGAAACAGAGAGCTGCAGTCTGCTCTTCAGGTTTTCCTGTATGTGTGCATCTGAATATCAGGATGGAGCCTCATGAATGGCACAGAGTTTGCATGAATCACTGTGATATGATCAAAGCTAACAGACATTTTCTGTCCACTGTCTGATAACAAACACTGAGCAGGATTAAAATGGAACTTTGATGACATGTGAATGTAGTTGCAGTTGCAGCAAACAAAGAGAAATAAAACTGAGAGATTCTGTTCTTGAGTGATTCATGTGGGCAGATCCTGATTATATCAGTACAGGTTGTGATTTCTTATTTCCTGATGTTCACAGAGTTTCTTCACTTCACATGTAGAGTTGGTTCCAGCTCCCTGAAGGCTGAACTACAAACCAAGTTCTTTGCATTAGCTGGCTCATAAAACCTCAGTCAGATATAAACTTCACAAACACCTGGCAGGAGTTTGTTGAGGACCTGGGCTTCTGCTGGTCATCACCCTCCTCTCCCTGAGTGTCACCTACTACGTCAGTGAGGTCCTGCCTTTCTCAGGGTGGAGGCAGTAAAATAAATGAAGATTCTTGTGAAGAACAAAAACCCTTTTTACTCTGTTACAAGCTGTATATTGCTGATGTTTTGTATCTTTGATTTTCATTGTTTTCTCCCCACTTGTTATTTATTCAACTGTCTTTGGTATGAACTTTTTCCTTGTTGTCTTTATTTTACACAAATACCTGCAGCTGTTGTTTTAAAAAAGTCTCATTATGTGCAATAAATGAATAAAATCTCTGAATGACTGTAATCTTCATCAGGTTAGAGTGTCAGTTTGTTTTTATCTCAACTTTATTGGCACACAGCAGCTAACCTGAGCTTTTTATAAAGAGCAAAGTAAACAGAGTGAAGACTGTAAATCTCTATAAACAAACAAACGGGAGAAGTGCCCGCTGTAAATGAATAATTTTAATATAAAAGGCGAGTAAATAAGTAAGCAGAATGGACAAAACTGCAATAAAACGGTTCTGAAGAAGGAAGAATTTTGTAAAGTGATCTGAGGAGCTTCGAAAGAAAGCGAGTGGACGTTCATCTTTTCTTCTACACTTTAAGGGTTGAGTTGTTTTTCTTTTTCGGCTCATCATTTATAAAGTCAGGGTTCCTGTTTGACTTTAGCATGTGTTGTTGGTCACAGTCTGATTCTCTGCCCTCTTCAGTCCCTCCTCTTCCTCCTCTGTGCCGTTGCAGAGGTTTCCATCACCATTACTGATGGTAACATTTTTCAAGTTTTCTTCTTCTTCCTGCTCTGAGGATCCTCCACCAAAACCTCGAGTGCACACATTGAATTTCCTGTTCCTCAGAAACCAGCAGAGCCAAACAAGCAGGCCAACGATCACAAATACAGCTGCTGTTATGAAGAATGTTCTCCACGACCAGTCAGAGCACTCTGATGGCTGCAGAGGACAAGAAGATAGAGCAGAAATGTTAGTTAGCAGTTTTAACTGACTTTTAATGCTTTCAGTTAAAGTGAAAATAAAACATTTTACACTGTAAAGCTCAACATAAAGACGAGATATTTATATGCATCGGTTAAGTGATGAGTCTGAAACTTGGACAGCAGATATGGTGACATTAAATTTGCAGAAAATTGTAAAATGTCGGCCGAACAGGAAAAACGTGGGCTTCTGGATTTTATTACGACACCGACTGTGTTATCAGAGCCCATGACTGCCCTAAACGCCCAACCCCCTCCCCCTTCCCCATATACAACATTTCTTTTTGATCTGTTATCTGCACTGTGTGTAGTTGAATGTGTGGTTGGAAGAATACCTTAGTGAACCTTTAATGTTCACAGTGAAGTCTGAAACTATGTAATGCAGTCTGTGTTCTTACCCTCTCTGTGGTTGTAGGCTGTGATGTGCTGCTCGGTGGTGTTGGTGGTGTTGGTGGTGTGGAGACGTGCAGGCGGACAGCGGAGCGGTGTTTCTCCACTTTGTCGAGGTCACAGTAATAAACTCCTCCGTCTCTCGCCTCGGCTCGCTTTATGATGAGGGACAGGTTTGCTCGTTGGTTCCAGTCTGATGGTATTGAGACCCGGCTTTCATCAAAGCCGTTTCCAGATGTGGTTTTCCCCGACCGGACATCCAGCACCAGCACCACCTCTCCATCTCTCCTCCAGCGCACAGACTTCACCCACTGACCTGCTGTGATGGAGCGACACGGGAGGATGGCATCCTCGCCCTCGTGTACAAAAACATCAGAAGGTATGAACACCTGCAGCTGTGCACTCTCTTCTTTCTTGTTGTTGCAGTCAAACTCGTAATAGCCTTCATCACTGATGTCTGCACTGGTCAGTATCACAGAGTCGCTGCTTTGGGAAAACCTGTTAATATAACCTGGAGCCGGCTTCCAGCTGCCGTCGAGATCCCCGACTGAATGAAGGCTGTCGTCCTGCAGGCGACGTTTCAGCGTGCCTCTTCCTTTCATGCACTCCTCTGTGAGGGGAAACTTTACATCGTCTCCTGCAGCGGCCTGGATCAGTTTCCCAGAAACGCCGCTGATAAAAAGAGGAATTAACACAAAGACCGAAGAAAGTTTCATCTTGTTAGTGCGGGAACAAAGTGAAGCACCAGGAGCTCACTCGCCTTTATATACAGATGCCTCTGGTTGCGTGAACTGCGAGCCTCCGTGCGTCGCGGGTGAATTCCGCCCACGGAGTTTCAAGGATGCCTTCTTGTGAGTCATTCATGCTACTGCCTGTCTGTGTGTGTGTGTGTTCTTGTCTAGCTATCTTTGTGAGGACCGAAATCTGCATTCTACTATACTTGTGAGAACCAGCAGTCACTTGTGAGGACACACAACCCGGTCCTCACATTTTTGAAGGCATTTAAAGCCATTTTTGAGGCTCAAAACGTGGTTTTAGTGTCAGGGTTACAATTAGATTATGGTTAGGTTTAGGGTAAGGGTTAGGGTTAGGCATTCATTTTTAATGGTTAGGGTTAGGGTAAGGGGCTAGGGAAACCATTATGTCAATGAGGGTCCTCACTAAGATAGCTGAACGGGGTTGTGTGTGTGTGTGTGTGTGTGTGTGTGTGTGTGTGTGTGTGTCTGTCTGTCTGTCTGTCTGCAGCACCCTTTATTTTTAGGCTGAGGGTAAACCTCTGTTGGTGTGTCAGGTTTCTTATTAAAATAATGCTGGAAAACAGCCTGATTAACATTACACGTTCCTCAGTTTAATTTCTGTATGGATATGTGACATCACTTATCTTTAATCTCCAGCAATCCAATGTTTTATGCTTATCTGGGGCTTAACTCTTCACTTATCGTGGATTAGCCCAGGACATGAAAAAAAAGTGATAATGGCTTTGGGATCACAAGGCTGATATATCAGGACTGATGGTGCTCACTTAGGTTGTTCACACACACAAGTGTGTAGCTAAAGTGCCCAGAGGCTGTTTCAAGTCATTCTGCAGAAGACTTAATTTGATTTGTAGTAACTGATCCACTTAATGAGTCTCCTGAGCTTCAGCTGGCTGACCACAGGCCAGCCTGACACTGACCCTGTCAGATCATCTGCAACATTGCATTGAACCTTTGTCTCATGCATCCTGTTTTGTTTTGATGGTCTCTCGTCGGTGCATGAAATGTTCTGCTTTGCTCTCCCCTGTCTTGTCTGTGTTAGTGTCAGCCATGTCTCCCAGGCGTTTGCTGTTTGCCCTGTTCCCTTTGGTATTTAGTGTCTGCTTCTGCTCCTGCTCGTCGTTGCGTCATACCCTCTCTCATGCTACACTGTGTGTTCTGTCTGCCAGCCTGCATGCTTAGTTGTTTGTATTCTCAGTTTAGTTCAATCTGTGTACAGCAATAACGCTGGTTATGAGTTCACTGTTTGCATTCGAGAGTATGCACTTGGGTCTTCCATTTCTGCCTGTTGCACACAGATCTTGACAAACAGTTAAGAGAAGTTAGTAATATCTGGAGGACTCAGACTGATCAGAACTCTGATGGTTGCGGTTCTTCTGGTTACTGAAGGTGCTCCTTTGTCAGTATTACTGTACAGCGATGTGAAAAAAGTGTTCACCCTCTTTGTGGTTTGTTTTTCATGTTCATCACTTGTTTCAGATCACCAAATTTAAATATTAGACAAAGATAACATGAGTAGTTTATTATTACGGGAAAGAAATCCAAATCTAAAAATGTGATGTGTGTGTAACCATAACTGTGTGTTTGTAGTCATACTGCAAACTTCCCCATCTCATTGTGCCATCCTCCCATTTACTTACTTCCTGCTACTAACACTAATACTGCTAGATCCTTCAGATGACCTTTAGTATTTATGAATCAGCACAATCTCAGTGAAAAGGAACTTTGTTTGATGGAGTGAAATTCCTGCTTTTCTGACACACTAAGTAAGAACAAGCTTGTGTGTGCCAACAAGTGTTACCCACATTTTCACTGTGTTTGCCCACAATAAACAGGGAAATGAGAGTAACACATTTATGGGCAAACGTTTGCCAGTGCTTTTTGGCCAACATCCTGAGACTGAAGATTTTGTAGTAAAATATAAAGAAGTGTTTCAGCTCCTTTTTTGGAAGTTAAATGATGTGTAAGTTGGATCTGTTGGCTTCCTGTTAGATTATCAGGAAAGTCTGGACATTTGCTGATTGCACTGTTGTTTTTTTAACAAATCCTTTATGTATCCTAGTAAAAATCTCATTGAGATTCAAATTTCATATTCAACATAGACCTGTCCTATTATGGGTTTCAGTTTATGTTAAAGGTTCATCTTTCCAAACAAAAGCTTTTAAAAAACAAAGACTTTTCGAAAACATCAAATGTCCTCACTCAGACAGGAACTGGACAGTTCATTGAGAAAATATATATACAAATATATAAAAATACAGGCATAGATCTTAAAAATAAAACAGATCAAATGGAAGTTTTAATATAAAATCACATGTGAATGGTCATTGTTATCATTTGTTACTATAAAAACGTCGACATTATTAAAGTGCACACTAAACACTAAAGCGCATTCATAAAAGCTGGCATTGTGCAGGAGACGCAGCTGCTGGCAGATGTGCTGAAGAGGAGGAGGAGGGAGTACTTCAAGATTACCGGAAGTAGACGCTGGTGGGTGTTGGCTGGTGTCTGCCAGCGGGAGAAGCTGAATTAATCTCACAGTCTTTGCGGGAAACTAGTTAAAGACATGGAACAGTTACTGTGCCGTTTCCCCCCACAGTTTGGGACTTGAGAGGACCTCTGACTCTAGGTGAGTTTTCTAACATATCAGCTATTGGTTTTCTTTGGTCATTAGCTTTGGTCGCACTGACTAAAACCTTCAGGGTTTGTGAGGCATAGCCAAGAAGTGTAGAAGTTTTGACTCCACGTGATAACCACATGGTTATTATAAGTTTTGATCGTTTTCAGCTACAAAGACACAGGCTAACTGTGTTAACTTTAGCTTTATTAGCAGGGCTAACAAAGCAGGCTAACGAGCCTAGCATACACGGGCCTGGTCGAGATTTCTAAACACAGCCTGCTGGGGTTTTCCTGTCACACCCTTTCTGAGAGTGGAAATGTGTTTCAGTTACATCCAGTTACATCTTTTTGTCTGACCCCGACATCACAAAAAGTCCGTCTAACCTTTTTTCGAGTTTTAGAGGGATTGAGCCTTTGTTTGTTGTTCCTGAACTAACCAATTTCATCTCATCTGAGGTGACAGGTTGGGTCTATTTCCAGAACTTGGCAAAGTGGTGACACATGAGAATATCTTGTACTTGTGTACAGTTGTTTGAACTGATGATCTTTGGATCTGCAGTTGTTTAGGAATGACAAGAAACATTCCCAACTTGTGTACATCTGCAATACGCACAGTTTATCCCAGTGTATGAATTTATTTGGATTTATACTGGATAAGGCTGATACTGTGTGACATTTAAGGACTGTCAGTGTTCACAGAGGAAATAATTCACACAGAGGTGTGTAACTAAAGTCAATCCTGTCATTCTGTTTCAGATCTACTTTGATTTAGTGTCACTGCTCCACTGAATGAGTCGCTGAGCTTCAGCTGACATTTAACCTGTGAGACTGACTGATAGACGTGGTACTGGACAATCCTTGTACTGGATTGTTAGCATTAGGGTTGAGGTCTATGCGCATTCCTGCAAGTCTGTATTTATATAACAGGTAATGAGATCCTAACGCAGGACTGTGTGTGCTGTAGTTTAGCTTTGGTTTTCCTCTTTGCTGCCTTTCAAATTCATTCCTGAACAATATTTCTTACAACTGGCTACGTTTAACCTTCATACAGTGACCAGTCATGGGAAAACCTTAACAGTGTGGGAGCTCAGATTACGTCTGCCGTGTTTCATGAGGCAGAGCTGGTTGTCTGCAGAGCACAAGGTGTTTGGCTTTCTTAATTCAGTGTAATTGATTAGCAAAGAATACCACATTGATTCAGTCACTCACCCTGCCTGTGTCTGACACAGGAGTAATAGCCACTCGACATTTTCATCTGACAAAATAATGCCTTTTTTTTTTAGAGTCAGGTTGAACCCTTTATCATATTGAAGAAGGTGGAGGTAGCAGCAGGGCAGAGAGGGAGAGGAGGCACGGGAACAGCTAATGAGGTCAAAGAGTTCAAATGCTGGGTCACGCAAACACTGTTGAGCAGGTTAAAGGAGCTGTCCACAGAAGTGTGTGGCACCTTTTTCTCCTGTCATGTGACATCCTCACACAGAGAGTGGAGCAGGCTAAACAGCAGCAGTGTGGCAAACGGGGGTGATTCAGACGAGCAGATAAACATGGACAAATCCCATGTTTGCTGGGTAGGTTTGACCAGCCAGCTGCCTGCATGATGATGTGAGCCTTTAATGTTCATCCAAACTTGTGTTTTTTTTAAATCAACTTTGAAAGTTTTTTCTAGTGAATATCTATCTATTAGCTATTATTATCTAATAATATAATATTATTTAGTAATATTGAAACTATGATACATCCTGTGAAAAAAGATGCTGCAGTTATTTTAAAAAATGCTTTAATTAGTTTCAAATGAGATTTTTGTGTTGATCTCTCCCACACTCATGAAGTTATGAGGCCTCAGAAATACTAAAATCATAAATCAAACTTTAAGTCGGCCTTTTTATTTACAGCAAGGTTTATGATAAGAATGTAAAAATGTGCTTGGCTGCATTATATGGATCATAATGTATGTAAATTTAGTGAAGTCTATCAAATATGAGAGCAGCTGGTTCAAGTTCAGCCCTGAATAATATTTCGTGAACTTGTGGCAACATTTAGTATAAGTCAACAGAACCGGCTCTGAGCTGCTTATATTTAATTTTAATTTCAAATCAAAGCCACATAAAACATTTTAGACACTTGAGATTAAAAGTGTTTGTCACGCCCTGCTCTGACTGAGCTCTTTGTAGAGGTTAGGTCACAAGTTGGCCTAATTTTGGTACATTATAACAGTGCGTGCAAAATAGCATACCGCAAGGTCCTTTCTATAGTACAGGAAATCTGTGGTCTACCAGATTTCCTGTATGAGGTTGAAAACTGCTCATGGTTATCACACTGTGCTTGAGCCGTGTGCAAATTCCCTGCTGACTCGGCCTCAGGATGTCTAGAGGCAAGAATCAAGCGCACCCAAATGAGCGCATCAGTGGTCGTGTGCACATCACGCAGAGGGAGAGTGAGAGAGGAAAGGCGCAGCAGCAGAGCATGGCAGTTGTAACGCAGTTTGTGTGATTCCGTGTGCGTTAATGAAACTGTAAGTGTTGTTACCTTCGACAGGTTAACTGGTATGATAATAGTTACAGTTGTCTGTGCATGTTAAAGCTAAAGTTATACCTCGGTACAATGATGTCATGTGAGTAGGTTTATTTAATTTATTTGCGGAATCTCCTCCAATGATTACATCCCGCGGTTAAAGGATTTTTCTGTTGTTTATTGTTTAGTTTAACTGTTGTTAGCTTGCCACATTCTTGCTTTAGTACTGGCAACTGGGAAGATATGTGCTATTTAGCCAACTTCTGGTCTTGGTCCCTTGTGGACATTGTAAAATATTTCTGTGTCTGAGTAGATGATGTGTTCTGATTGTTGCTTAGTTATCTTTGACCTTGCTAATTATAGTATTATCTGTTTCAGTTTCCAGACAACCATGCTTATAGTCACCTATTCTGCATCTGCCACAATTATAAGTTCATATCTGGCTGCATCACAGTTGGATTTATCATGCCAGGCCCTGCTGTAACCAGTTCTTCTGTGAAGCTTAATTAAAGACAGTGAACTAAACTCCTGGACTGCTGCAGTCTTTCTGACCGAAGACTTAGGCCAGACTTGTATACCCAGCACTCAACATTAAGCGTTACATTTCTAATCCATATCTGTATGCCAGATTGAAGGTGTGTTTCAGCCTGTTAAGTTGTTATCAGGCTGAAATTGTTTGTATCGTTATCATTTTCAGCACAGTTGATCTTAAACCTTCCAGACAGTCCCTGGAACGTCCTGCATGTGTGGAGCTCTCAACCCCCTCCACCAATGTTTAACTTACAGAGCATCTGATAGGATTTAATATTTTTTCAAAGCTCCATTATTAGTTAAAATAAACTTGTATAGCAGGTTGTTTAAAGAAGGATAATCAGAACCAAGATGGTGAAACTTGGAGAAGGTGTTTTGAGCACAGTTTACATGTGTTTGTTATGAGATGTCCATGTAAATCTCCCCCACATTTGTGAAGTTACAAGAGGTGAGAATCACCGGACACCCCACCATATGATATTATTGTGATTTTTGTAATGTTTTGTGATACAGAACATTGTGATTTATCACCTTTTTTCAACTGCAAAGTGTTTTAATAATAATCCAACAAAGTCCTCAGTCTTTCTGTCACTTCAGTCATTTTTGTTGCTGACAGGCTGAACTGTTATTACATTTGAGTTTCACTTCCCTTGTTAAAAAATCCTAAATATGTACAGACATTTGACTTAAACACAGATGGTGTTTTCCGTCTGTTATCAGTCTGCAATTGAACTGTGATAAATGATTGAAAATCACATTTCTGTTGTTGTCTACATAGACAGATATTCACATTTTTGCTCAGCAAACTTCCTGTTTTAGAGAAATATAACCAAAGTACAACCAGCTGGTAGCCCGTTGAGTCGAGTCCCCTGGAGCCGTGCTCACTGACAAAGACACTTTCAGACTGATGGCAACATGTTGGTGATCTGTCTGCATTTATAAATTAGACACGATTATTATCAAACCCTGAAAGTGTCTGTGAGAGTGACTGCAGAAATGTTACATCCTGTTATGTGATCTGTGACCAAAAGTGGTCGTGGAAGTATGTGAAAAAGATTCAGTGCCATCACCAGACAGCCACAGATTTTCTTTTTCTTTTGAAAACGAACATTTCGCGTGTGTGTGTGTATCAGGTGTCCCTGTATCGATGAAACATCACTGCACCATCTGTGTTGTGATACTGTGCTGTATTTTTCCCCTTCAGGCAGAGGAAAGAAAGCATTCTAACACTGATATCTTTAGTTTGTATGCACTTACACTTCAATCATTATGCAGGTCAAAGCTAATCTGCTGTCCTCGCTGCTCGTTTTCTGTGTTTATGTGTTGTTTTAAGCTGAGGTCTGCTCGGCTCTAAGCTGGTTCACATGTCTGTCCTCCCTCTCTCCCTTTCTGCAGGTGACGTGATGATGCTGCTCATCTTCATCTCCAGCTGTGTGGGTGATGGAGGCTGAGGATTGTGTGGATGATCAGGTGTGTTTGGCTACTGACGTGTGTTTCATTGGTGTAGTTTTCACAGCATCAGGTCCTGTTTGTTTCACTCTGAAAACCATCAAACTCTTTACATTCACATGTGTTTTTGCTGCAGGAGCTTCACTCTGAATCCTGACCTCCTCCTTCTGCTTCAGTGGTTTCTGGCTTCATAACTTGGTCACCATGGCGACCATCTGGATGACTGAGGTCCCTGATTTGACTTTCTGAGGTCAGTCGTCACTGTTAATGTTTATATTTTGTTGTGATTGTTAAAAGTTAGCAGGCTGTTACATCTGGTATCATGTATTGGTGTTTGTCCTCTAATATATCAGGTGGATGAGACCAACTGAAGAATGTCCCCCTCTTTAATAGAAAAGTTGGTCCAGCCCAAACAGCTGTTAAATCACAGTAACATTGATCAGTATTTAGAGACAGATGAGTTATTTGTGCAGCACTTTTGCTGTAGATGAACTCACTATGATGTGTATTCACCCTGTCCCAATTACATTTTGATTAATAAATGTTAAATCTTAATATTCACTGTCAAACATAAATCAGTCAGATCCATATTAGTACTGAAGTGTGGAATGAAACAGGCTGGTTACGTTAAATCATCCCAGGATGTGGGTTAAATATCGGTCTCCTCATGGAGTCTCAGACTGAAGTCGATGAAGCAGAGATCAGGACCCTCATAATATTTGAATGCACTTCCACAGTTCTATAAAATCAGGCATCCAGTCATGCAGTTACAAACCTTTGTGAAAAATGAGTCAGCTCGCTGAATTAAAGTGTAGTGTTATAATAGATGCTACCACAGGGGAAGAAGCTGTTTGTGAATGCAACGCCTGAGATGAAGCTGCCAATGTTACAACAATAGTAGCCAATGATGAATATTTCAAGAAGCTCTATTGAGCCCATTGGAGGAGGCATCCTAATCAAAATGTTCACATCCTCCTTTCCTGTGGTACACTTGTAAAACAAACACTGCATACAGACTGATAATACACCCGACTTATCTATGCTGTGGTACTTCCCATTATGAATAAACTGTGTGTAAAAGAATATAACTTAATGAAGCGGGAAGATAAACATCAGTGCTGCATTTATGCCGCCTCTCACACAGTGTATCAGTGCATCATGACGCCCACAGTGTCCTGCAACAGCAGGAAGCTCTTGAAGGAGCCTGTTTTAAAATCAGCTACAAGTTTTTCACGGGCATCAGAAAGTGGAGCATCAAAGGCGTCAAACTGCCTGTTAAATTCCTCTACGCTTCATTGTTCCTGGCAGTCTGTATACAGGGGGGTAGAAAAGCCATCCAGTGCTTGCAAAACTTTTTCCAGTCGGGCTACCAAAACCCATCTCAGCCCTGCCTGTCGGGCTATCATAGGAAGGACAAATATATGTCAATGCTTTTGCATTTTCTTTCGCAAATGTAGCTGAGTAATTATTTCATTGGCATCGACGAGCCTCTGTCAATATGTGACATATTGAAATCGCGTTTGAATGTTCTTTGCTTTTCCTTTCACTTTGCGATCGCGTGAACTGTGTGTAGAGAGCGACAGTACTGATTGGTGAGTGACAGATTAATTGCGCACCAATTCCTCTGACATCGTCTTATCACTCATTAGCTTACTATTCAAACATGACAAGTGAAATCTCCCACAGCAAGCTTAAACATGTGAGAGGTTGATTGTGCAGAGAATTGCTGACCGTTATGTAAGTACGTGTGTAAAAGCAGCAGGATTTACGCAGGTATTTTAGTTCTGCAGAGCCAAATAAGACAAGTCAGGGTGAAGAAGTGACAGCCAAAGAAAAGCCACAAAACGGAAAAGTTATGACAAATCAGACTATGAGGCAAAAAGAAAGCGCAGCTTTTTTGGTTTCATGGACAAAAGAATTTCTGTGGTTGGAATATGCTATGCTAAATAACAGTGTTCTGCTGGGTGTGTCGTGAGTTTCCCTCGATATCTCAGTCGACAAGCGCCTTTGTTACTGGGACCAGTAATTTTAAGAAAGACCCCATCAGAACCCATGAGAAATGCAAGAAATGCATTATTGCTCAGTCTGCAGTATCTTTCCCAGAACAAACACCAATTGCAAAAAAAACATACTAAAAATAAACCAAGCACAACAAGAAGTCCTGAAAAATCTGTTTAGAACAGTGTACTATGTTCCAAAGAGTGAACTACCATTGGCAACATTTAGCAGTCTTTGCAAACTTCAAAAAGCAAATGGCCTCGATCTTGGTTCCACTCACCTCTTACCCGTGATTTCAGTGGAAATTTCAGATTCAGGATCTGACACAGACTGATTCATGTTCTGCACAGTTCTTACAAGTTCATAGAAATTTCTGTTCAGTTAGAACCAAATATTTGACTTGATGATTGTAATTTTTATACAGTTGATGTAATTTGTGTTTAACTATTTTTGATTGGAGTTTTGTTTCCTTTACAATATTATACTTTAATGTATTTAATGTATAATATTGTAAAGGAAACAAACATCAATCAAAAGATTGTCCTCTTTTGTTTTCCTTTTTTTTCCGGCTACTTAAATTTATTTTGGCTGCCAAAAACTGAAGAGTGCCTGCCCGAAGGGCTACCAGGGATTTTGAAATTTTGCGAGCCCTGCCATCCATGTATAGAAAGACAGGGATTGTGAAAGAAACAAAAAGAGACGAGGACTGAGTGTTGTTCTTGTTCCTGAAGGTGGTTCTTTGTGTCTCTGACGGTGTGTTTGTGTTTATGCTGCAGAATCAGGCTGGTGCTGAACATCAGGCTGTTAACTGCAGAGCATCAGACCTTATCTGTGGATCCTCCCGACGGTTTCTCTCCCAACTCCTGGAGTTGGAGGACATGGATTCATGGAGGACTTCAGCTTCTTGTAGCTGCTCCTGCTGATAGATGTCATTGCTGTCTTCTCCCTCTGCACTGGCTGCTACGTCTTCTTTGTTTCTGCTTTTCTCTTTGTCATGACTGTGAATCAGGCAGCTGTGCTGAAAATATGATTGTTCTCCTTATAATAAAAGCTGGAAGCTGAAAATCCTGCCTGTGCTGAGACATTTTTTCATGCATGATCTTCACAGCAAAAACAAACACAGGACAAAGGAACTGTGGGTGACGTCATCTTTAGTTCATAGAAAATATATAAAATATTAAAGACACCATTCATTTAAGAGCCAAAATGAGTGTAGATCATTGAACCAAACAGCCTAAAATGTGTTATCATTGTTATTAGTATTATTTATCAGCAATATGGACAGTTGAATGTTTTGGCACCTGCATTATTCTCATTTTCATTATCAGTTCTGTTGTTGGCTGATTGTTGTAAACTTGTTATAACAGAGGGGAAGATCGTTCTGGGCAGCAGAAATGAGGAAACGTGAAAAATGTGAAGAAACTGTTGACAGTAATTTATTAAAGTATCAGATTCATTCATTGAAGTCTGTTCTGGGTTGTTGGGGACAGGAGGCCGAGCTTTCTCCCGTGGGCCACACGCAGGCCTCAAACAAGAAGCTGCAGTGATTCTGCACCGTGGAAAATGTTTAAGTCTGAAATTAATTTATATTCATCTTCTAATGTAACCTAAAATCATCCGCAACACAAACATAACAACTTGTACCTAAAACATTTATTCAGTGACATTGAGGACCTGTGGACATCACATTTTGGGTTGTCTAGACCAGAATACTACATTTTGCTCTACAAGGGCCTGATATCCACTTACGAGGACATTATACTGCCACTGTTCTATTGAAATTTAAAACAAATGTCCTCTTATGTGGATCTCATTTTCTCAGAAACAAAAATTAGGTTAAAAAAAATAAATCTGGTAATCCTTTGTTTTTGCATTCATCAGGTGCTGATCAGCCCAAATATCAAAGAGAAATTAAAAATGCATGCTGTGGAAGAGTTCAGGTCTTAGGAGGTTAATGCTCACTATGATCTTTGAGACTTTGGAGAATAATATTAACACAAATGTGTCCTAGAAAAAATAATTCAAATAATTTTTGTTATAAAAAAACGTTTAAATGTTGATGTGATTTCATTTTTTGTGTTTAATTCTTATTTGGAAGGAGGCTCCATGATGGAGCACTGCGGGACTAAATATTGGTGTTAACAGAAGGACTGCAGGTAGACTGAAGAATGTTTATTATGAATGATTATAGTAATAATTCATTACTCAGACATTCATTGAATAGTTTATTTAATGTAGTATAGTCTGTATAATACGCATGCAGTGAATAAATGTAAATAAACAAAAGGATTATTAACAGAATGTTTCAGAAATGCAAACTTGAAGTCTGAAGGTTCTGAGTCATCCAGGTCATCATAGTCTAAGGAGTTTGGAAAGAAAAGCGTCTGGACTTCTTTAAGTTGCTTGAAGACGTTTCACCTCTAATCCGAGAAGCTTCTTCAGTTTTAAGGTCAAATGGTGGAGAGTCCCAGATTTAAACCCAGTGGGAGTTTCCCCCCAGACGCTTTTCTTTCAAGCTCCTTAGACTGCAAACTTGAAGATTAAATGAACAGAATAAAATACATATTAATATCAATTCCCTTTCCTGCATCCTCAAACACATTCAGAGATATGTTTTTAAGACGCTGAAATATGCAGCTACCAGAAATATATTTAACTAATGAGCGCAAGAGCAGGAAGGTCCACGCAGCTGCGGTGGGTGCTTCCACCAGCATCCAGCCCACAAGGCCGAGAATCCAAATGTCCTCCACAGGACTGACTGGAAAGTAAGCTTGTCCAGGCTGGCAGACCAAAGTTCCTCCTCTGCTGACAGCTACTCAGGGTCCTCGTCGATTGTCCCGTTTTCTTCGTCGGCTGCAGAGAAAGGGGAATGGTAAATGATAAATTGCCTGCATTTGTATAGTGCTTTACTGAGGACCCCAAAGCGCTTTACACACTCAGTCATCCACCCATTCACACACTGGTGATGGCAGCTACAGCTGCCCAGGGGCACACTGACAGAGGCGAGGCTGCCGGACACTGGCGACACCGGGTCCTCTGACCACCACCAACATAAATTGAGATAATTATCTGAATTCCATGAGCGGGTCCACGTCTTTATACGCGCTCCTTTCGGTTCTCGTCCGTATATGACACCCAAGCACACCCGGAATTTCACGCTGCTCTTCTCGTTTTCGTGCGACACCTATGAAGTCATGAGGCCTCGGTCAAAGTCACTCTGCCCTCTCATCCAAAATATACTGATGTGCTTCATCTAAAGTTACACTAGTCGATAAATAATCACACTGAGGAAAAGTTACTGTGTGCGAGCTCAGTGTAAGTCACAGTTTAGCAGCGATCATGATTATGACGATAACCAGTCGTGGCACATGAAATGGAGACGTATCTAGGCTCACAGTAAATTGGCCTCCTGTTCGTTTTTTTCTTTGCCTCTGCAGTCTAAAGGCCTTTACACACCAGAGCCTAACATTCCTCAGAGTATTTAAAAATATTTTAAGCATAATTTCCCAGGACGAAACTTTCATTCATTTATTTTTCTTTTAGTATCAAGCTCGATTTTCCGATTTTTCGCAGTTCTAACGAATCACGATCGTGCTTAACCCTTAAACCCTAACCGGTGACGTTTAGCATTTTTAGCAAGGGTAGGCCTGGGTACTCGAGGGTAGGCCTCGAGGCCTGAGTTGCCTACCCTGGTTTAAGGCTAATTAGGTCAGGGTTTAAAGGGTTAAAACGCGCGTTTGTGCTTATTAGAACCACATGTAAATATAAAGTACCTTTGCTCAGACATATGCGGACACGAGGGGTATCGGGGCCATATTAAAAAATATATCTAATTGATGATTCGGAGAATAAAGTCGAAATTGGGGAGTGATTTGTCGTTCAGCTCCTTGATCTCTCCTTCAAAATGATGCATCTGATGCAAGGATTCCGACACTGCGTGTGTGTGCCACAAGACCGAGAAGATTGCTGATCAAGTGTTTGTAGAGGATAGGAGCCGTGTAAGTGGTTTGGCTTGAAAGTGCGAGCGTAATCGCTACATTTCATCTTTTCCCCCAAAAAATAATATTTCGCGTTTATTCGCGAAAGAGACTTTTTTTTTTTTTTATGTGGCCCTAATACTCCGTCATACTGATCTAATGTCGAACCGGCTATGAAAAAAGAGGATAGGCTACTTACCGCTGCTGGTCGCGGCCTCTCTTCTTTACTTTCAGCCTCACGACAGATGGATCCCCTCTTTCTCTCCGTCTTCATTTTGTTTATAGCAGAAATAATCTCCATGATCTTCCTTCCTCGCCTGTCGCAGTTTTAAGGAAAAGTCTCCAGAGAGTCTTCCATCAGCAGTCCGTTACTTTTATCTGTGCAGGAATTCCACTCAAACACAACTTGCTGATTCATCTCCCATCGTGCAGAGACAGTCTTCTTGCTGGTAGTTGGAAAGTAACACGGCAGTGTCGCTTTTTCTCCCTCTTTCACGGTGACATTGAAAGGAACTAGAACTTAACCTGGATGCGCATCTCCCGGCTGCCGCATCTTAATACAAAAACGCCACTGTCATTGTAAAATATGCGCCTGAACAAAATGGAAGAGTTTGAAGGATCCGGTGTCGGTAGCCCGGGCGGGTGCCCACACACCGCGCTGGTGAACAGCCACCTCCACCTCCCCATGGGGCTCAGCCCGGAGCAGTTTTCCTTCTTCATCGTTCTTGCAGTTTTGTGGAAACGTGAAGGAGTTTCCTAAAACAGGCTGGACATCTGCAGACAAACGGGTAAAAACAGCGACGACGAGCAGCGAGCCTAACATATCTGACTGAGCACCGGTCAGAAAGTCAAGTGCTTCAAGAGTCCCCCACCGGCACCACCCCTCAAATGAGAGCTGAGGACGTTTGCCCCACAAAGGGCAGGCGTGGAGAGGAGAGGGCGGTGTAGCAGGCAAGTGCCGTTTATTGAAGTTTTTTTCCCTCTTTTTTATGTGTGTGCGTGTGGCGTCCCGCCTGCCAACAATAACATTTCAGTAGCTATTAATCACAATTTTGCTAAATAAAAGGATCTGGCTTGCATAAGTCACATGACTACCAAGCGACTGATGCGGCAGTGACGCCAGGTGTTGTGCCAAAAACTGATTTCCGGTATTTGCTGAATTATATCACGTCATCTTGAGCAACAAACATTCCTGTAACAAGGCAGAAGCCGCAATCAGTTTTTGGCAGTGACTTTTATGTATCCTTTAAAAAAAAAAAAATCTTGTTTACTTTAAAAATGTCTCTTTTAAGAGTAATCTGGCCGAGAGCACAGCTGAAATTGCAACAAATGCAAAATAGTTCTGTAAACATATTTTAAGTGGACAAAGAGAAGCTGATTGATTATATTGTAAGTACAATAACAAAGATTCGTGAGAAACAGGTAATTTTTTAATTTTATATATAACCCACGATACTACACATAAAAACCCCACGGAAACATTGGAAATCACTTTCTGGCACAACATCTGGTCCTTTTGTAAGAGCACGCGTGTTTTGCGGGGAAGGATTCTGGATCAGCACCATGATGCAAACTCGTAGCCACTGTGTATACAGTATTCTGGAAAAGGTATAAAATGTCACTGTATGTATTTGTGTGTGTCCGTGTTTTATGTGTATAGATTTTTTTAAAATTATCACTCATGATATAACATTGTGCCCTGTGAGGATAGGACGAGGAAACGGTGGATAAAGGATCTGTGCGAGGCTGCTAAAGGCAGTGGATCCCTCACCAGCTGGATTACAAAGAGCACAGTAACAATAACACATGTACCAGTTGTTGCATTGCAGAGATATTCAAGTATAAAAACAATAATAACACAACTGCAATGTTTTGGTTCTATAACATGTTTCTATCATTACTTTAGGGTGTCTGAGAGCAGGAAAACCAGGCTAATGCTGGGCTTACACTGTGCGATTTTTTTGGCCCAGTCCCCACTGTCTCGTGGCAACAATTATGTCAGGATTTGGTGACAGTGTTGGTGTGTTTGATCGTCTTATTTGGTGCAAAGAAATAGTTGATCTGACTGGATGAAACTGATATTGACAAAGTTTAACTTTGAGGACATAATTTGCAGAAACAAAGTGATAAATCACAGCGTGTTTTATTGCAATACTCAGAATGTCGCAAAATGTTTCAACAATGCAATAATATACTATCATGAGTGAAGTATTGCACCTGGTGATTCCCGCGTCTAGACTTGATCATAGCTGATCGGCAACATTAACGTCCATCAGCACAGCGTTTCCCACTGAGAGCTGTGGACTGGCTGCACCTTGTGACAGGCTGAGTGACCCTTGGAGAGATGTGGACTGACCTCGGTCTCAGAAGCTCAGTTCTGCACGAGTGCACTGAGCCTCAGCAGGCAGACAGACTCCCTGACATTTATTAACTGTACTTACTGTACGGGAGCAGAGAGATCCAAGATGAGTCAGTCTCTGTGTTGTGACTTTATGAGATTTTCAAATCATTGCATTTACATTTTAAAACACAGAGTTTGTAAAACTGTGATTCAGATTAATTTAATTTTAGCTCATTGTTCTCCTGCTGGGCCCCATCTGTTGGTTCATGCTCGCTGCTCTGAGACTGTGTGGCTTGTAAAAGCCTAACTTCTTGAAAGTTTCTGAAGCACGTTTCTTACAGCAGTGTAAACCACAGCAATTCATTTCCCTCAGGAGTGGAAATCAAAGTGATTCAAGTCTTAACATTTATTGAAGGCTGTGTGGGAGCGCGAGTAAACAAGTGCTGCTGTGGAGCTAATTTGGGCTAACTGCTTTATGTTTAAATTAACAGGGTGATTCTCTTCAGTATTACTGGTCAACATGCACATAATCCCTACTGTGACTGTGTGTGTGAAAGCAGTTACAAGAGTAAAGCAGCTCATGTTACATGTGCTAATGTGTTGTTGGCTGAGGCTCAGGAGGTTACAGAGCAGATCACTTTCTAGTCTCCCCGTCTAAATGAAAGTGTTGTGTAAAAAAACACCAGTTGTTATCCTTTTACTGTCTGACGTTGTACAGGGTGTCATCTGATTTCAAAAGGCTGTATTTTTCTACAGTAATGAACAAAGTAGCTATTTATGCAGTTTGTTAAATCAACAAAAAGAAAGAAACATCAGAGCAGACTCAGCACAGGTCAGCTGATCACATGATCCAAGTTAAAGTCCTTCTGGAGCTCAGTGCACTGGATCCAGCTCTAACTCCAGATGATGATGATGATGATGTAACTCTTGGTTAATATGAAGGCTGTCAGGAGCTTGTTAAGACTCATCATAACTCTGCTGCTCCCTCTCTGCAGGTGCTGTATTCAGCTGACATGATGATGCTGCTCATCTTCATCTCCAGCTGTGTGGGTGGAGCAGCAGCAGAGGTGGAGGCTGAGGGTGGTGTGGATGATCAGGTGTGTTTGGCTGCTGAGAAACAGACGTGTGTTTCATTGGTGTAGTTTTCACAGCATCAGGTCCTGTTTGTGTTTCACTCTGAAAACCATCAAACTCTTTACATTCACATGTTTGTTTGCTGCAGGAGCTTCACTCTGAGTCCTGACCTCCTCCTTGTGCTTCAGTGACTTCTGCCTCAATAATTTGGTCACCATGGCGACCAGCTGGATGATTGGAGTCCCTCCTCTCACTTTCTGAGGTCAGTGGTCACTGTTAGGGTTCAGTCTGTGAAAGTGAGGAGTTTGTCCACTGTGTGTATATTTTAACCCTTAACAAACTTTATTTACTCCATTTAAAAGACAAAAAGTAGAGTGTTGTGTTCATGACCAGGTAAAATTAAAAAACAAAACCTGTAATGATGATGTTAGATCGGCCTTCACAGAGCCCCGACCTCCAGCCATGACTATAAAGACCTTTCCACACTGAGCTTGTCTTGTTTTAATGAACAATATGTGCTCATAAAAAACCCACTGTGAAAAAATGTAGTCGACATCCAGTGATGATGAGCTGATGTTTCTAAACAGGAAAAGGAGGAAACTGAGATTCTGGGTTCATCTGATTCTCAGCAGCAGACAGAATTTCATGGTTTGATCCAGAAGTTGAAACTTTCGTACATGTTTCAGGATGTCAGTGGAGCCGGTGGAGCTTTTGTTACCAGAGATGGGATCAGATCTGAGGAGGCAGATGAATCATTTCAGAGAGTGTGTCGAAAGTTGTGTTTTCAACACTGGTGTGTTCGAACTGTGAGCACCCTTTTAGCTAAATGCAGTGATCTGATTGGTCAGATCTGTTTATTTGTACACAAAAATCAGGAAAATCAAACTTTTACAGGAAAAAGTAAATGCCTCAAATTTGTGCTGTGACATCAGGCGATGTGTGAACGCTGCATTAAAATTCATGAGTCTGAAAAATATTTTAACACATGAAAAGAGCTGCTCCTTACTGAACCCGACCCTGCAGAGCACTGAGGGCATCCTGTCAGCTTCAGGACCACCTGGCAGGAGTTTGTGGAGGACCTGGGCTTCTGCTGCTGTCTTGGTCATCGCCCTCCTCTCCCTGGGCCTCGCTACTACGTCAGCAGAGTCCTGCCTTTCTCAGGGTGGAGAGGAGGCAGCAAATAGATGAAGATCTTTATGTAGAACAAAAACTCTGGTATTTATTTGTTGTGCAAATCTGATCATTTTAATATGAACAACATCATGTGATGCTGCCAGTGCAAAGAAGAGAGGACGGACTGAGACTTCCTTTACAACCACGCATTGATAAAGTCACTTTTACATCCCTGTTGCTCTGTTACAAGCTGTATATTGCTGATGTTTTGTATCTTTTCATTGTTTTCTCCTCACTTGTTATTTATTCAAATGTTGTTGGTATGAATTTTTCCCTCGCTGTCTTTATTTCACACAAATACCTGCAGCCTTTCTGACTGGAAACAGTTTTGTCAGGATAACAGAGCCGACTGCAGAGAAACACCTGGACTGAGTTTAGATGAAGCTTCAGGTTTAACTGTGGGATTATGCAGCAGATTAATGCTTCTTACTTGTTGTATATTCATTTTATCTTAATGTGCTTTTGTTAAAGGTTTTCAGTGTTTATTCCATCAAACATTTGAAGTCATTTAATGTGCAAAATGAATAAATTCATGACTGTAATCTGCATCAGGTTAGAGCGTCACTTTGTTACCAACTCAAAACTTTATTGGCACACAGCAGCTGACCTGAGCTTTTTACAAAGAGCAAAGAAAACAGGAAAGACTGTAAATCTGTACAAACGGCAGGATTAGTAATCGCTGTAAATGAATATACATACAGAACATGCTCTCACCAATGGGGGAAAACCTCAGGTGTTACTGATCTTTGATTATTCAGCATTTTAATGGTCTGGGTGACGGTAAGAGAGATGTTACAAAGAAAACAAACTTGAGATTCTTGTTTGTACCGTAAATTGTTGGAAGACAGCAAATCAAGCCTTACTGGAAGCTTTTCAGGTATAAGCTGTACTTTCATTCAGTGATGTTGGTACAGTCATTCGTACCCACCTTTTTGGTCACACTCATTTGCAAACGGTCAGTTACCCGTACTAGTGATGGGATTTCCGGCTCTTTTAGAGAACCGGCTTTTTCGGCTCCCAACTGGCTCTTCAGGTTGTTTTGTTGCTTTAATTAATTTATTATTAACAACAATATGAAATTATGCACAAAAGGAATTACTAATGTAAAACAATCTGGTTTATTTATATATGTTTATATATAAA